>NC_084909.1:8939619-9153638 GCF_949316345.1 Pungitius pungitius | reverse complement strand
AATTTTTGAGGTGTTAGGAGGGGAGTTTGTCTGTTAGGTGAAAAACATTAGTCTGGCAATGGTTGTCATTATTACTAACCACTGATTTTCTTTCTCTCATCCTTACAATGCTGTTCAATTATGTCTCGCTAACATCACAATGCTAAATCCAACCGGGTTTTGTATGATTCATCAAAGATTTTGGTAAGTCAAAATATGTATCATCCATTAAATGGATTGATTCACGTTGTCACACACACACAAACACACACACACACACACACACACACACAGAGTCTGTTGCAGGCTGGTTCCGATCATTACTTTGCAGGAGTTCAGAAAATGTTTAACCCTGACTTTTACGTCAAAAAAGATTGGTGGAAAAAGATGGAAAGGCAAATAAAGATGAAGAAAGCCACAGAGAGATGGATGACGGGGAAGAAAGACAAAGTGAGGCCCAGTAGCAGATTTGCATTATTTACAGAGCTTGCGCGCCTTCTCCTCACAAACAGATTACTGACATGGGGCTGAATCCGATGAGACACATAGTCGTACACGAGGCGCCCTGCAAGCACCGCGCTGAAACAGCCAAATGCAATATCGTCCCACAGAAGCCAGATTCAATTATGCTACTTGGGTAATAGTTGGTGGCATTACCACAAAAAGCCCCGCCCCCCCAACCTCGGCTCTGTTTCTGTACGTGCAGTGGGGGGCTATGGAGATAAGTGAATCCTGTGTTCACCACCGGAGGGGCATCACTCAGTTAGGAAGAGGCAAAGACGAGGCAAAGACGGGCATTGGACAAGCCAGAGGACAAAAGCAAAGCGCCCGTTACGACAAACACGGCGGCGGGACATCTCGACCCTATTTGAGTAAGGTACACAGGCATTCAATCGGAAGCAAAATTATTCTCTTTTAGGTTTAAACAAAGACAACCCCGTTCACATTGGCCAATAGGCTTTGAAAGTCCTGTTACGGATTATTATTATATAAATTCTCTAGAAATGAATGAATGCAGGAAGGTCCCATTTAAGGGTCCAATCCAATATATGGTTGCGATGTCTTTGATTATCAGAGTTTTACTAAACAACAAAACAATAAGTACTTACATTGTGATCACTGTGTCACCAAAGCATTCAAACCAGGACATAAGGAAACAAGTACAGTGACTTAACCAAGAAGGAAAGTACACGCGAGGTGGATTTGCAGCCTACATTTTCTTCGTTGTTGGTGGAGAAAATTTGTCCTCGTGTCCCTAAGCTTGAGTCGTACTCCTCATCGTGCTGCACGTGCCGTTTTGCACAGATCTAATCTGGAATTGTAAACAAAATGGTTGAATTTAAGTAACAACTTAGCCACAAGCAAACGGAAACAGGATTCTCGCGTGTGGTAAACAAGTGAGACAAGATGTTTTCACTAACTCCAGCTGGACTCGAGCAGCTTTCACACTCTCTAACACATTGTATTAACGGACCGAAAAAAAAAACACTCTGCTCAACACTTTCACAGGAGACCCTCGGCACCATTCAGGGCTCCGCCATGTTGGAAGGACTCCAGCGCACATCGTGTGTTTGGACACTGTGCCGTGACCAAGATCAAGAAGCTGTCCGGGAATCGTGCATTTCCCACATTTACCATCACTAAAATAAGAATTATCAACAAAGAGATAATACATATTACCTACCAAAATGTGACAAACTTATGCACTCGTTGATTTTTTCTTACCAGTGAATGCTTGGCTTGCAATTATGCGTGCAGTTGGTGACTTTGTGGGGGGGGGGGGGAATAAATTGTAAACTTCTTTCGCCGATTATTTAGTGAGTAGAGAAAATTACTTAATTAGTTTGAACTTGTAGCTACACCTCGTGTCTCCAAACCACGTAGACATCTCCAAGTGTCTCTGAATGAGTGCACGGCTTCAAAAGGCACCACATCGGGGCCACATTACTGTTGGAGGGAAATAATATGAAACTCACAGGTGGAACAAATGTATGCAGGCAATTATTTTGATGGTAATCGCCGTTTGCCATTTCTTTTACTTCCCTATTGCAGTGTGGGTGCGGGTTTGATTAGGACTGGGAGGCAAATAGCAAACCAGTGATCAGAAATAAATCCTTGCTAATGACTTTGCGAGAGAAAATTAATAAACATTGTGTGAATTGTTTAACGATGAAATATCGAGGAAAAATTGTACCATAATGAACGGTTGACTGGCTGCGTTACCGCATATCCTGTGTTCATTTGCATACTGAAGAGGATCCCTGTCCTGAACTACCACCAATACACTCGGGAAATTGCATTCACTTGATATCTAACCTTCAGACCCTCTGAAGGACGTAAATAACAGGACGAAAAGAAGAAGAAAAAACAGCCGGATTTGTAACAGTCGGGAAATTGAAACTGGCTTTCAATCAGATAAACGGAGGTGTTTCTCCTCCCCTGAAGCAACGGGACTGGGGATTTTACGCTGGGTCTCCGCTGTTCTGTCTCATTGGGTCCGAGAGCTTCGACTAGGTTTCTGCTGAGCGCTGCTATTAGCGCAGTGCAACAGAGGGGGGAAACTCAGTGGGAAGATGTGGATGCATTCTGGGTCAAAGGGGCTAAATGCTAGGTGTGGGGGGGGGGCAGACCCTGCTGCATACCCCAGCGAGCAGTGGAAGGCTCAAGATGTTGCTATGATGCACCTTAAACTCTAAAAAAATACTTTGGCACAAATGTACAGCCCACACACAGAAACAGGAGGACACTGGAAACGTATAAATACACATGTTGGCCTGAGGGCTGGCAGTGTTAAGGCCCCTGTCGCCATGAGCACCAATTGCATGTGTGCTGCATCCTACATCTGTGGGCTTGTAACTAGGTGGTTGCTATTTTGGGGGGGGGAATTCCCAAATGGAGGTGGTGGATATCTACTGGTCCATGACAAAGCCTTTGGCAAAAAAATATCCAGTTTAAGAAGAATAGTACAATAAAGGAATAAATGAAAGAATAATCAAATAAGGTGGGCAAAGTAAAGACTGTACATGCTGATTGGACGGATAAAAAATGCATTACTTGAAGAGATGGATGATATGATAGGAGAATGAATGACGTCTATCTTATCAGCTATCATCAATGTATCCGTTCATCTGTCACGATAGACGACGGCTCCTGAAACAATTTCTAAGAGAGGAAGAGAACGTTGGGGAGAAAGTTAAGTGTCTAGAGTATGGTTTGCAAAGGTTCAATGGATGATGCATGAATTAGTGAATAAAAGCATTTGATGAACCCAATCCAGAGAAAATAGACTAACAAGCGACAATAAGCTTTAGGAGAAGACCTTTTCTTCTTCGGACTCGATTGATTCCCATGTTGCCACGTAGCACTGCGCCAATCAATGTGCTCTGAGTCGCTCGGTTGCCGACAGGAGATGTCAGGAACGAAAATCTTTGCCTTTGCCCCACAAATAGGTGATCTCCACTCCCATCCATCATCATGCTGCTGCTCCTGCACACTTCCATCCTTGCCCTCCTGTCCCCACTGCTGCCAAGAAAATGGCTAAACTGTCCTAAACCATGAGGTAAGAAACCATAGTGTCACCTCTGACTGAAAGTAAACGACAAGGCTCATGTCATACTTATATAACACAGTCATTTCTTTGATTACGTGGGTAGTTATGATCAGAATTCACAGTCTGCCTGTGTGGCTGCATATGCGTTTGGGGACACACAGGTCCCCACATTGGATGCACATTTAATTTTAACGTGATGACTGACCTTCATGGCTGAGTGGCCACAGCAGCATTCGGCATCACGTGACATTCACACTGCGCCACGTTTGGAGTAATGAACAACATCATCCATCTCAATGCAAAAAAACATTCAATTTGTTATTTCATGGATTTTTTTTCCTGACTGGTAGCCTAATTGTTTCGGTAGAAAACAAGTTGACAGGTCACTTCAAATGAGTCAAATTGTGAAAAAGAAATGTCACCGGGAAAAAGGTTAATAAGGCCTGCATGCAAATATGTATCTCATGTATCTATGAGGTATATAATACCAGTCTTTTTAATGTACTTGGTTAGTGGCTGATTTCAGATACAAATCAAGTACATTTTAATCAAAATAACAACCAAAAGCAGTTAATAGAAAACACGGTTGTTCACTAGTCTTTAAAATAAATACGCTGTTCAAATTTTAGGAGTGACATGTCCTTTTTATCCTTTGTGTTGCTCAGAAGAAGAAATTCATCCTTAGTCCTCGTCCTTTTCGCGAGGGCACCAAACACACTCCTCTCAACCACCAAGATAATTGCATTCACAGGCTCCTGATTAAATTTGGCCCCATCCCTCATGCAGTCGTTTCCTATGAGTCTCCATGAGAAAGGATATAGGATTATGGAATTATAACCTAGCAGGGCGAAGCATCTGCTTTAAAATGAGATGATGAAAGACAGGATTGTTATGTTTATTCAACCTTAACTGTGATAAAGTCCGGGTAATCTGAGCATTATGGGTAGCACAGAAGGGAGGGGGGGGGAATATATTACAAAAAAATAAGCTAAATCTTAAAGCAAAGAAAAAAAAATACATAAAAACAATTTAAGAAAGACACAAAAAAGACACAAATTATGTACAAAGAGAAAACCAGTAAGGACCTTGAATTGCTACTGCTGAGGGGCCACTTAGCTCATCAAGGCTGATCTGTGATCAGCCTGCCAGCTGAATTAAAATGAGCCAAACTCTCAGGAACGGGCAAAACTAGAATGGTGTGAAAGAAGGAGAATGAATGATGGAAGGACTGAGAGGAAAGAGAGCATATCGTACCGCAGGCATACCAAGTATGTTGCTTCTACCTTTAAGAGGAAGCTGGCTGTGCTCAGTGTATTATTTGCTAAGGCAACAACACGTCATTGAGGCCCTGTGTTTTCCTGGCGTACTGTGAGACATTCAGAAAATACACTACGGGTCGTGTATGCGGTGTGAATCAGCAGAGGTGGGAAAGTCAACCTAGAAGAATAAAAAGTTGATTTGAACTGACATCACAAAACATTTATAAATCATCCACGTCCACCAAAGCACATAATCCACTAAATTGTTCTTTTAATAACTGGGTTGTGATAAGTAGTTAAGTCACATGCGGTCCGAAAGCATCTGCTCCACATTTGCGTTTCAAGAAAATGGGATGTCAGTCACCGGGTCACATTCGTATGGGCATTTTAGATTCACCATTTAATACAAAAATTTAAAATGTGAATACCAGTTTGAAAATTCTCCTTTTGAAGGAGAAATGATAAAGCCAACTGCCATTGGGAGGGGGAGGAAATGGGACCTTGTCAAAGGTCTTCAGAGAGACGTTCAAACGCGACTTATTCTTTCACCCGCTGACTGCATGAACGTTTGATTCTAGGAATCGTTTGATTCACATCAGTTATGTGCAATAGTATGTTCCTCCCAGCATGGTTGTTGTAATAATAGACTATGATAAGAACAAAAAAACAAAACAATATGCCATTATCAAAGAGGCAACACCTGCTAGATGTGGTGGAAACACAGCGCCTTAGGATAAAAACCATTGATGGAAGCCACATCTTTTTTTGCACTACAACAAATAAATGTACTCTGGGAAGGTGGTGGAGCTTTAAAGCTGTATTTGGTGAAGTCATGCCGGTTGTTGCATGTAGTAACACCAACCCATAGCTCTGGGGACATTAGGTGAACAAAGAAAAGTCCTTTTCATGTCCCATCACCCATCGCGGCCCCCATCAATAGCTGCTCTACTTACCCGAGGCTTTGGCCTATTAGGCAAAAAATAAGCATATTAATTATTAAGCTGGCAGGGGAGAAAGGGGAGGAGTTGCTGCGTCTGAGGATAATCTGTGTGTTTATGTGTGTGTTAGCACCGAGGCAAGGTCATACATTTTTTGGGAGCACTGCTTCTTTTAAACACAAACACAAACAATCCTTGATGATAGCAATTTAAATTGTTTTTAATACCTGGAAATCTAATGTAGTGTTAGCGTATACAAAATGGTGAACTATTGAGATGAACCATCGCACAAGAAGCAAAGTCAATGTTTTTTATAAAACAACAAACTCTACAGCGAGTTGTATGGAAAAAGGAAAGCAGAATGAGTTTGTCTAACATCAATAGCATCGAATATTGTATTCACAGAACCACTTAAGTACAACCACTTGTACAACTCACATCTTAAAACAGTGAGAATATCCACAGGTAATCCATGCATTTAGGTTTCAAAACTAAGTTGATGGAAAGTGTAATTTTCCTCAGTGGCGTTTGAGACCCACTGAGCTGCCAGTCGACTCTTTGCTTCTTTGCTCTTCTTCTCTTGTGAGACGAGCAGTGATCGCCTCCGACATCAAAGCCCCGTCTGAAACGCAGCATGGCCTTCGCAATCAAAGGGAGAACTGCTTGTCCAGGCTTCACAGTCATGCGCCTGCGTGGAAAAGTCTCAATGACACTACCAATATTGGGATTTTCATGTTTAATCACTGTCAATGGGACAACAACCGAACAATGACAATCACAGAATTTGATTGGAATCGGCTCAAATATTCCACAGATTTCTTTAGAATCAGAATCAGAACACCACTTTGTCTCGAAATGTTTCTGCAGTTTTCAAACAATGGATTAATGAAGTAATACTTATGGAATAAATCATTTAAGTAGTTTAGAGAAGAGGCCCACTGGTGCCGAGGCTGAGCAGCACAGCATCTAATATCGGATGAAAATGGGTTACCGCGTACATCACAAAAACCACGGTGAACACTATTTAAATCGGTCACGTGACGTCTATACTCATGCTGAAACAACGGGGGCACGAGTCGGAGTCAGTGGAACGCTGTAATAGGGCTGCACAAACTCCAGAGAAGGTCAGTGCACCAGGGACCATTGTTTGCTTCATTTCAGCATTTTTCTTTCTCAGACATTTACAAGCCTTCCACCGTGGCCTTTAGATATTATCGGCCCTGATTCGCTGGCACGTGTGCATTAATTCACATCATTTACAGCAAGAACAGACACCTACTATGTAGGTGTTTCTTTGCTTTTCTTAATAAGCAGTGTTTAGCTCATAGAACATGGAGAGTGTGGTTTAGAGCTGTGTTGTTTTTGTGTTTTCATGACTTTATATTTCGTTTTTTCATTTTAAACTCATGTTTGGGTTGACTTAAAAAAAAGGAATGAGAAGAGAGGAACATAAATATCCCCTGTTCAGAAGTTGTTTGTGGCTGCTTGATCTACATGCAATCAGGCTTTCTTTTATTTCATTTTATCCCCTGTGACGAAACAACCCGATGGAACTCCACTCAGTGAACAGCGTTCTATTGGTCTCCGAGTCAGCTTTACATCTACATCATGGCCGATTTCAGCCTGATCTGAGCCGTAGCCTGGGGGGCGGGGGGGGGGGGATGGAAATGTTGGAGAAAAAGAGAGGACTGTGTTTTGATTATTAATCTGCATTAAAATTCCTTCCACGCTAGTTTAACTTTTAATGAGGTGAAAGTCGACTCTGGCTCCCAGTGGGCCACCGAGGTTCACTTTGGAAGGCAAATCGGTAATATGAAAGGTAGAGTTGTGTTTGGGAAACACTGGATTTTCTCTAGCTGACAAAAGGTGAGGTGCAGTCGGAGAATGGACTGGACAACATTCCTAATCAGTGAGTGTCGTTAAAGGCACTCATAGATTTGCCCCTAAGGCAATAAAGAGCTTAAACAACCAGTTCTGAGTCCCAACGCATCAATTACCGCAACCCATCTATCAGTCCAACACCTTTGCACCACTATTCCACACAAGCTGGATGACTAAACACAAACAGGAGGACTTCCAGGTAGGCGACCACTGTTTTGTGCCCCGTAGTAAACGGAAAACTAACAATGAAATGTTTTAGTGTTTTCACAAACTGTAGTGGTTTTGTGGTTTTGTTACGTAAAATGATGGGCTGTGTGAAAATGGAAGCTTATTTTGCATGTGAGAGGGGTATATGACGCTTTTGGATAGAAAAACTGTCGTATTCGACCAAGACTTAATCAGTCCACAGAGCAAACATTCTCAAACATTCCAAGATTTTTGGAAATGTCTCCAATGTAACACTTAATCAAATGTAATACTAAATGGCAGTTTTGGAATCAGCTTGATTTCTTCATTCTTAGCTTAAGGTCAGTCTACTGACTGAAGAGAGATCTGGTCCAGTAATAGATTCTGTGCAACACTGAGAGACAAACACACACGCACACACACACACGCACAATACACCCACACACAAAGACATTTCATTTGGCAAAGATCTATTTCTAATTATTACTTAAAACTTCCTCATTTGTTGTCCATTTATAGGTAATGAAGCCCAGTTATTCTCTAGATGTAGGATCTCAAACTTTGCACCATCAAAGACAATCATAAATAACAAAAGCACAAAAAAAGGAGTGCTAGCCCCTGAGGCGACGCTGTGAGCAACACAAGGATGTACCCTGTGGCTAAAGTAATTCAGTCAACAGTCCAGGTTTCATTTTACGTCCAAAAAAAAAAAGGTTTATTATGGAGGAGGTGACTCCTGATCTATGACTTTGAAAATTCATCGTGCGACGTCAGCTCTGTGAAGCAAAACAATGAAACCACTGAAAAAATAATTGTTTAACAATTTCAGGCCCATTGTTCCCCTGGCATAAAACACAACCACTTGCTCTCACTAGTCTCACTATCTCTGTCACACAGTGGTGTTACAGAGCAATCAATTGGGCCAAAGCGCCGCTGAAGGCCCGTTCCAGACTTCCATTTAACGCGCGCCTCTTCACGATCCACATTAGTGGCGCAAATGTGACAATATGAATGTCGTCCTTCAAAAAGAAAGTCCCTCTCGCCCCCCTTCCCGGTGTGGTGAAATATTGAGTGTGACACGGGAGTAATTGCATTGGAAGTAATCAATTAGGCACACAATTCAAGGAGGACCTGAGGAGCGCTGCCTCCCGGGGCAGCGTGGCAACTTCTTCCCCTGGAAGTTAGACGCTGAGTCGAAGTCTGAGGGATCAGGAAAAAAAAAGGCAGCAATTGTATGCCCCCCCCCCCCCCCCCCGCCTCTCAGTGGTTCCTTGTCGGGAGTAAACACTCGTCCCAAATCGTCCCTTTTAACTAACCCTATTCCACCTCATCCTCTCCCCTGCCTCCCTCGAGCCCCAAACGGGACGCGCTCAGCAGACGATGCGTGCGCTCCCTGAGAATTCTCCAGCAGTGCAACGGCAGCGGCCTTTGGCGAAAAAAACGGAGGACTGTATTCGAGCGGCGGGGGGGAGGGGGGGGTTGCGCGGAAAACGGCATCGACATTACATCGCTTGAGATTGTGTGAAAGGCATCAATGTAACAAATCCGGACAGCCAACTGAAGTATGATGAGGGACGCGGAGCCAAGGAAAGAGGGATAAAGAGATGGAAGAAAGACAGAAAACTGGGTGGATGAGGGGAGAGCAGATGGGCCATGAAGGAGTTGATAACGCCTTGGCGTAAAACACAGCCTTGTGTACATGCATACAACGGGAGAGAGGATCATTCAGCAGATGGGGCCTCAGATTGGATGCTTCATTTTGGACAGACGCGGTGCAGGCGTAGGGTGGTTAGAAAAATGAATCAACAACACAAAACAAATCTGAAAAAAAGATATTGGATGAAATGAGGGAAAGAGGGGGAGTGCGACACGGGTGGTGGGGGGAGGGGGGCGGCTAGTAAATGTGCTAAATCAGAAAGCTCATCTGTGTTGTGCTCCTTATTGAGACTGTTATTATTTTGCCATGGAAGCAGGCTGTAATTACCATGCGAAAGCACAGAAGCTGCCCGGGGTTCATGAATCCACACGGCTGCGCTAAAAATGTTTGCCTAAGCAGGACGGAGAAGACGCTGCGGGTCGGCGTGCATCAAATACATTTTAGAGACTTTGAGAATGTCAGGAGGCGGCTCCGTCAACCTTTCACTTGCTCGGCTGGGAGAAAAGGTCAAAGGTGCTTGCTTGAAACCTTCTCCGTGCTGCAGGCCTTCAAACACCTCGGAAACTGGTAACATTGACAGTGATTGTCTTTTTGTCTGCGGGTGAGAAGGGAGTCCTCACAATGTGTGCTACTTTTGTAAAGTAATACCAATAAACAACGCAAAGGAAACTTCCGACATAGAAGTGGTTCTTATTCACGCCGATGCAGCCCTGTGAACACCCACACACACACACACACACACACACACTATCCATCAACTTTTCCCGAGCTTGGCTGTGCTTTATATTTCATATTCATGAGGATAACTTTGCTAAGCTTGATTGAAAGGTGCATCGGAGGGAGTCCTATCCCTGCTCAGCCGGAGACCTCCTCCACTCCATCCTCCCGTCCCCGGCAAATCCCGAGAGTTCATTCACAGCTCGCCGAGAGTGCCCCCGCAAAATCAATAAGTGCATTGCTACAATATACTGGCGACAAATTGATTTCATCCTAAGGCAATTTCAAACCAGAGTACAAATGCCGGTGGGTTTCGGCACTAAAGGGTTCTTTACTGGGCCTTACCTCGAATGGACCTTCATGTAGTTAATACGTTTTATCCTCTTATATATGTTCCTTATGGATTATATCGATCATCTTGCACTTCTAAAGCTGCTGGCAGTGAAGCGGTCGCCCGACGTCAGAGCAACATCAAAGGCCTTGAGATGAAGTAGATAACCTCAGACTCGCTAAAGCATTTGGAGGAAGGAATGAGTTTTGATGTACTGCTTGATTTACAGTAGTGAATATAGGTATGTGATGGTTCAGGCTTATAGTATAGTCTTACTCAACAGTACACTGTAGAGGGGTGATAACTGAAACAGAACGGGCAACCATGTGCCTTGTCTCCCCCCCCCCGCCCAGTAAGACCATGGTCTACGGTCAGAACCGACTTTACAAAAAGCAATGACAATTTATCTGCTATAAGGAGATCAGATGAGAGAAATCATTACAAGTTTTGCAGTTACAAGTGCAATATTTTGAAAAAATTTTTTATTGAATCTTATCAATTAAATATAATTAAGACCTTATCCAAAATGCGGTAGAATCGAGCAGAACAAAAAAAAAGAGGTGGCCAGAAAGATGAAGCAATAATTAAGCAGCTGAACGTAGGCGCTACACTTCACAGTTCAGTCACACTGACAGCAAGCCATCTTTGCTCCACTCCGGTATTTGATAAATGGACATGAACAACTGGGTAATAACTACTTTGGTTACTAGAACCAAGGGGAGCGCTTTCAACTCAACATATGAGTAAAATGTCCCGTAACGAGAAAAATGAATGTCTTTTCATCGACATTAAATGTTCCTCTACTATTAAAAATGAGAAGTGTTATGAATCGCTTCAGACTGTGGCTGCAGTGCATAACTTCACTCCACTTCATGGCTCAAGGCCATGGATAGCACATCAAACAGCAGCTTTTCACAGAGTTCAGCCCCGGCTCTCAGGGGCGGAGGTTTCAACTTGGCACCACAAGGAAGAGGACCGGCTTGGCTAAAAGCTGCCGGTAGTGCCGGACAAATGCAATGCCGTGAGTATGGCGCAACGTGCAAGAAACGATGACAAGATGGAGCGTTGTACACGAGCATGGGGTGTTTCTGCGCATGCCGTCATGGAGGGCTGCGGAACTCCGTTTGTCTCTGAGGGATCGCCAGGAAGGAACAGTTGAAGAGAACAATGAGAGTCAATTGAATTATTTAGAAAGAGGGGTTTGAAAGCAGCGGTCGACCTCACTAATCCAAATACATTTCAGGCTAAAAATTCTCTAAATACAGAGAGAACCTTTAGATTTAGAGTAAATTAATGACATCATCTTTTTCATCTTTCCTCCGATGTCTTCCACACCTGTAATCATGGTAACATGTTTATGGATTGTGTGCAATAAATTCAACAGAAGCACTGGGTAGATACAAGCTTCAGTGCCACCAGTCTGCCCCACAGTCCCCATCGAGGAAAAGCATAACACATTATGTCTAAGCACATTTTCCTGACATCACTCATCTGCGAGGACATGCACAGCAACTTGGTTGGAGTTCCCAAATAAATCATACAAATCTAAATTTGAATGCTTTCCTTTGTGTAAAAGATAATGAGTGAATTAAGAATGTCAGCGTTGCTCTGAAGGGATAACAGCAGTGTCTGCATAACAAGAATGAGAACAACTTCTACTAAATGTAATTCAGCCAAACACGATCATCTCTCCACACTCCGTCACAACATTTGTTTGGTGAAATAAGTGAGTAATACTTCTGGTCTTTGTGTTGTACACATCGCGACCTGCCCTCTGCATGCCCCACTTAGCCTTGTATTGGAGAAAGCTTGACATCCTTTTCGCAAGTCAAAAGCTTCTTCTTTTTTTTTCCCTGCGGGGTCAGGGCGACCGAAGGGAAGCTCGCAGCACAAGGATCCGTTGTTCAGAAAGAGGCAGCGCCACCCACACAATGTTTTCCTACTTAGTGCGCTATTTATCAGCAATCGCATTCACAGTCCTCTCCCACTTCTGAGGCTTGGGTCGATGGCAAGAGTGGGTTGTAAATCAGACCAGAAGCAGTGTCTGTAAGCAGGAGCTATGTGGCAAAATAATAGAAGAGATAACGTCTTTTCCCAACATCCAGAGTCAGCGTTCTCTCCTTTGGGGTGAGAAGATTCATTGTGATTACAGCACCAGGAGGGTTCTCCTGGAAGGAGGAGCGCAAGTGGAAGACTGTCCGGGTATTTACATCTCGTGTGCAACTAAACAATAAACATTTACATGTAGATTCATGTTAAACAATGTGAATTAATTGTTTCTTGTCAGCATAGTTTCAGAAGCAGCGGGTGAATAACCTTCTGCTGATGACTGGGAATTGCATCTAAAAGGAGATCTGATCACAGTTGAATTCCGCTTTAAACGTTTTGGAATTATTAGTTCAAAGACATCAATTTGAAATAAGGTAATGAAGCGAATGAAGAGAATAATGAAGTTTTAGGTACGACTCAGTGAAGCATTCAAAGCAAAGTGGAAAAATTAGCTTTCAAAATATCCCTCTCTGGAATCCCCATTTCATTGTGTTGACATTGCCGTGTGAATCGCCTCCGTTTGTTAACACTGTTTCCGACCCAACATTAGTGATTAGTAAAATGACATTGAACATAGATTTGGTGCGTCACTGTAAATGCAAAACCTAAAAAAGAAGCTAAATCCCTGTAAGCACCCAACAGTCATCAGACAGCAGAGTTCCTGAGTAGGGATGGGTATCGAGAATCGAGAATCGAATGGAATCGAAACTAGCTTTGCGATTTACCCGGTATCGTTCAAAAGTTTAAAATTCGATTCCTTGTTTCGATTCTCAGTCCGCCGGCGCCGACCGGAAATAGAAACCGCTGAACACCAACGAAGAAGCGTCCACTGGAAGTGTTGGCGTAACAGCGCGATCGAACATGTATAGCGTGCGTCGGCGGTCCAAAGTGTGGTTACACTTCTCGAAACAAACCGAAAACTCGGCAAGAAACTCCCGGTTGTTGTAAATTTGTGACGCATCAGACCAGTGCGGAGCGGTCCTATCTGTTAAAATGAGCGGTGAGGCTGGCGCTGCAAAGAAAAAAAAAGATTGTACTAGCACTCCCCGCGTCGACCGCCAGCAGCCCCCCGTCAGCGAAAGTGTCCCTGATTTGGGGTTGGGAGAGTTGCGCGCGCCCCCCCCCCCCCCCCCCCCCGTGTGCCCCGTGTTTGACGCGCTGCCTCTTCCTCTGATTCCAAGGGTTCGTCCATCAGTGGGAGCAAGGTAACGTTTAAGTACCTGCAGTATCATACACTCACGAGTAAATGTGTTTTTGTGAGGTTTCAAAAATAAAGCTCTCTGGAGGAAAGTGTACCCCTGTTATTTATAATGTTTATACAATATTCAAGTTCATAGTTTGATATTCATATTGTAGTTGAAAACAGCCCTGTTAGAAATTCATAGTAAAGTTAATAAAAAGAATTAATATTGATGGAGAAGGTCAGACTATTTCCTTCAGAAAGACCCTTGGTTAGCTAGCTCATTTAAAATATCTTAAACTTAAACTTTTTTGACCCTGCCTCTTAAAAGAATCGGAATCGAGAATCGCTGGGAACCGGAATCGAAACAAGGAATCGGTATCGGAATCGGAATCGCTCAAATTCAAACGATACCCAACCCTATTCCTGAGTGATGGTTCTTTAGTAAAAATGTCTCGGGAGGAAAAACATCTGATCAGCTGCCCAAACCTGCTAATCTGTCAGAGAAGTGCCAGTAGATGATGAATAAAGGGGTAAAGACGCACACACAGCCTCCAAAAGGCGTGGAAGCGAAGAACGTTAAATATTCTATCTCAGACAAAAAACGAGCTTTTGCTGACGGGCCACGTCGTCAAAATCAAAAGGTCCTCGTTTCACTCGCGGACACAGTGGAGACAACTTGTGAACAGCCAGAAGGAAAACGCACTCACCTGTGAGGTTTTTCAGGCCGAGCTGGCGGAGGCCAAAGTTTCCATCGCGTCTGTAGTTCAGGAAGATCGCGAGGGAGTAGCGGTCCTCGTAGAGCTTGTTTCCTCGGATGATCCTCAAGTTCTCCAAAGGGAGGTAGTCGAACTGGTTCAGTGCCACCAACACGTAGCCGGTCACTTCGCGGATAGACTGTGGACAAAAGGCACAACGGGAGGTGTTAGTGGGAATGTGTGTGAATGCAATGAGCAGCATAGACCGATGAACAAAAGGAAAAGTCAGGTCTACATCAGATCATTGATAACACACATCTTCAAGGTCACTTTTCACAGTTTGGATCGTTGACTTCGAGCCTCTGAGTGAGGCGAACCGGGTTTACGACCTTATTGTAAAAACGCCCATGTCCAGAGCTCGGCCTGGGGTGACTGAGCCACAAGGACAGACCATTGCTTTACACTTTAAATGTCATTTACGCGGGGGGGAAGGGGGTCTACAGCGACTGTCAAGACTTTGGCGCCGAGCCACCCGGCACGAGCTGCCGTGGCGTGAATCAAAGTGACAGCCCGTGTCCTCCTTCGCCCATCCGCCATCGCGGTGGCTGTCGTTGGCAGACAGGCGGTCAGAGAAGTCTTTGCGCGCCGGCCTCCGCCGACGCCGATAGTCAACAAGTCTCCGCGTGAAGTGCCGCTGCGGCTGATGTGCTGTGCCGAAATAAGTCCTGAGGAGGGCCCTGGCAGCGCAGTCGTGGCGGCTGACAGCTGTCAGAGAGCGGGGCCATCAGCCAACCGTAAGTAAGCCACAGTCACAGCTCCGTCATCGTCACCCTGCTGATTACCGTTGATAGAAACAGATGGGTCGTCGTCCGGAGAATCTTTGTCTATCAACCTGAAAGCCTTTTAAATTTATTTTTTAGTTTGTGTGTGAGCATGTTTTTACCGTTTTAGAAACTCTTTCTCTGTATTTATCTACGGACGCATGCAAGTGTACAACACGTTGAACCCCTTTTTAACGTGAGCATATGTGGTTTCCTGTCGTAGCATCAGCGTTAACAATTAACAATTCTCTAACCGTGAGACGAGGACTGCCTCGATGACTCATGCTCACGCTGCTGGGTGTTAAAAAGTATTTTCAACCCCGCTACTCAACTACAATATCGCCAAGTCTCATAGCCCAGGGACATTGCCCTGGGTCATAAGCTACCGGTATCCTCCATACAAATGATGCAGGTCTTCATCTTGCTATCAAAAGCTGAAAGGTTGCACGGGGTAGAAAGAGGTATAAACTCTGGGTGACCGAATATGAGCATCTACGGTGGCTGATTATTATTTCAGGGCACACGCTTCATATGTGCTTTTTTCACTTCTGTTTCTCGGCCTGTTTATTACTCCGCTCGCAAGGTTGCCGGTTTGTTATTTTCAAGCTACCGAATCAATACTTTCCAAAGTGCAGCCTTGCAGAGGGAAATAAAACGAGGGAGAAAGGAGATGGCAGGTACACACACTTTTCTCCCCACAGACTTGTTTGTTCAATAATAAACCGCATGAAAAAAGGGAAACGATTTGTAGTGATTACAGCCCCTTGCCGAGCTAATGGCCAAATCTGCTCTGCGTGCTCGCTTTCATTAAACACAGATCCACAAAACAAGACCAGCGGCAACACAGGTGCACCGTATGTCCACTTGGAGAACACACCCATAAGGAAACATAAGACGTGATATTCAAAAACAAGTGAATAATACATATTATGTTATGTGACGTTGTGGCAGGGCGGGGTTTGGTACTGGTGCAGCAGGAATAGCATATTACTAAGTGATTGTGTGCTATTCTATTCTTGTTTGAATGACCTCTTATATTTAGTTACAGTGCAATTAGAGCGATACATTACCCGCTCTAGATAACAACATGACATCTTTTTTGTCCTGGATTTTGCTGGGCGAAAAATAGCTTCTCAACGTGATACAGGTGAAAAGGGCACAAAGTGACATGAAACCTGCCTCATCTTACTGAAAGCCCCATGATGGGCGGCTCACTTTTTCTTTGTGAATTGAGTATGTTATGTCAACATGGTCATCTCTTATGGCAGAGTAGGCACTTTGCGTCCTGATTTAAACAGGACGGTGCATAACCGCAATCCCTTTTATGAATACGTCTCTTTTTTTAAACTAATATTGTACCTGTCGACTTAACCGTGTTGCAATCCCCAAATCCCCAAACCCGGCATCCCACATACACACAGCTTACATGTATGTCTGCCGACCAATCAATGTCCCAGACTCCCAGTAGCAGTGAGAGAGAGAGAGAGAGAGAGAGAGATTCACTAGATTAACTGGGATTTCTCCCTCCTCCCTCCACTTCAAGCCAGAGCATTTGTGAGCGGAAGTGTGGCAGCGGAACAAACCCCTCACTTCAGTTACCGAGACGTGTGCGGTTTTGAAATTGAGTCCTTCAATCCCCAACTTCTAAAAAGGGGGGGAGGGGGGTGGGGTTGGAGGCAGAGTTAGAGAAGGGAGAAGGCAAAAAAAGATTGAATAAGGAAAGGGAGAGAGCGAGAGAGAGAGAGAGAGAGAGAGAGAGAGAGAGGATGGATACTCCGGAAGGGAGGAGCTCAGTCAAGTCGATCAGACTGGGTCAATGGATATTTAAATGTCTAATTAAAATAACATGAGTTCCAGATCAAGAAGAGAGACAGGAGAGGGTCTGAGGAGGGGTGACATCTTGTGAACGCTGATGCGGGGCTGAACGTGTAATGACACAATTAGCATGTTTGAGGAGGCTGAAAACACGTTAGCATGATTCCCTCATTTCCATACATATTGAGGCATAACGATGCGCTCCACGGGCCTCTGGCCATTGAAGTCTGATTCACAGGAGTGCCCTTGGGGGGCGTGGGGGGGGGGGGGGGGGGAGCTTAAGGTTTGCCTTGCATCACTAAGTCCTCATCCCCTATTTCCATAACGCTTCTCTAAACCCTCCGTCTGAGCTGACATCCACATCTGTAAACACACACAGAATCCGGGTACAGCGTCTACAAGTGCTGAGTGAGGAAATCTTCTGTGGTTTTCCTAGAACCTCATCCTCCACGTGAGAAGCAACCCACTGGACACATTTCCGGCAATTTTCCCTTTTCTGAAAAGTGAACGCTTCATTACGGTTTTGATAGAAATATCTCACCCTGATCTCCGTAGATGTTGTGAATAAGTCATGCATATCACTCGCAGTGAGTTATGACTTTATTATACCATCGTGTTGGAGTGCACTGTTTCATCGTGAGAGAGAGAGAGAGAGAGAGAGAGAGACGTTCCTGGTGCAATTTGTGACTTCAAACTCAAGCTTCCATTCATTCAACAGTTTTGCCATGATATCCGGTAAATCGTCTACCTCCAGTCCTGCAAACAGCCAACTCTCGAACTGGGGACACCCCAATCCCTGTGGAGTGGCTCAAACCCAATAGAAGCCACTTCAAACACTGCCTTTGATGTGTGTGTGTGTGTGTGTGTGTGGCTGCGCACGCACAGCAGTATATAAATCTGTGCTTTACTCACATATCTGTTATTGCTTAGACAAGATTATTATGATGACTCACGACTCACTATCCCTCCCGTTATTTGAATCACACCTCGTATGCTTCCATGAAACAAATCTGTGTCTGGAAGTGTGCTTGTTTTTGTGTCTATGCAAAGAAGTCTTTTTTGCCTGTTTTCTTCTGTTGAGTGGCGTAACAAATAAATAAAAAGAACAAGGGATATGAAAGATGAAACTGCTCGGTTGGCGTTCCATGTTCCTCCCTTGGCTCGACCGAGGAGGGGGTGGGAGGGGGGGTGAGGGGGGGTCAGTGCCGGCGGCTTTCTATGAACTCTTCTGCACAAGCATCTCCCCAAGGTTTTCAGTGAGGGAAGTATTCTAAAAATGCCATTTATTGTAAGATAAGAAAGGAAATTTCATGTGCATTTACAAAGTTATACAGTATAATGCACACGATAGAAGTAAAAGGTATTGGCAAGGAATTACCTTGCCTTATTCAAATCATAGTGACTTTTGAATTTTTTGTTTCGGATTATGAGCGCCTTTGACTTGGGCGACTTTGAGAAGTCCCTGTTCAGAGTGGCTATATCCAAGTGTTTCAGTTGATGCTTGAGTGTCATTGGTTGTGACAGTCGACTTGTCAAACACGTTGACAAAAAATCCCCGTAAGGTGCATGCATCATTGACAGAAACACCCTGATGGCTGAACTGGGAATACAATCATGCGAGTGGACAGAAATGACAAATTAACAGAAGCACCTCATTGATGAATATTGAGTGTTTAACCCGCAGTGGGGTGCCTCAATTAAATTGAATTAAAAACGACAGACACAAACAAAGCGTACGGGAAGTTTAAGAAATCCGATGTTGTATTTAGTATGTGGTCCTAAGTGAGTCTACAGCGACTGCTGTACTCACAGAACTGAAAGGGAGGAGCGGGGAGATTGTCTGTAAAGCAACCGAAAGAAGTTCATGATTATGCAGGTGTGGAGATGCGCGCTGGTGGTGGGCGAGCAGTCGGCCGGTCTTTGGTGCGTTGACCACAATGCCTCCGTGCGCATCTCCTCCTAACTCATTCCTATGAAAGAGGCCCCTGAGGCTGTCTGGTCTGCCTCTACCTGCCGCCCGGCCTGGAAGATGAACTCAGAAAGCCACCCTGCCCCTTACGGGCGACATGGGGTGAAAACATGTCTTGATAAGAGGGGCCAGTACTCGTCAATATTATTATGTTGGCATTTTTTAGGCATTGTTGCTCTCCGTAATTTAAGAAGTATGCATTTATTTTATTTGTTTCTAAAATAAAGTAGTTTTATTATTTTTAAAAAGGATGCCGACCGATATTGTCTTGTACAAACATCTCGTCGTATGTCCCAACCCTACAAGGCGCTACACAAGGCGCCGTGGCGGAGAAACTTAAATAAAAGCAGAATCGTGCCACTATAACCAACAAAAAGCTTTGAGCTTATTGTCTTAATAATGAGGCCAGCTCTAAACCAAGTCATCAAAATACTGCGCCATTCTGCTTCTGACACCACGCACCGAAACCCACCGAGCATTCGAATTAACTCCAAACCGTTAATGTTCTATTTCTTGGGTTTCATTGCCTTTGGGTTGTTAAAGTTCTCTGACCACTTTGTTGTTAAGTTGATTGTTGCTTCTCTTTCGGCTTTGTTAAACTTATCGAGCTGTGTGTCGGCTTAGTTCTTCTATCGGCTGAAGTGACAATAAACTGAGACGAAATTCAAGAATCAATATGGACATTGAAATAAAATCATAGAACTTTTGAAAAAATAATGGAGCATTTACAAACTGTCCAGGGTGTAGGCAATTTAGGATGAAACAATCTCAGCAACAATCAATCCCATTGGTAATGCAATGTACCAGATGATCTCAGCAAGAGTTCCACTCAGTATCCCTTTTTTTACAGTCCCTAAGACTCATTTCATCACTGGACTGGAAATTTAACTTGCATCACAAGCCCCTATCTCTGCAATGGCCTTATTATAAACATCTATATGTGACTCCCATCTTCTGAAAGTGGTCCCAGGGTCAACTTTCATTTCAGGCAGAGCCTTTAGTCTTCTTAAAACAGTTGGTCATTGACTCTGATGGGTTGCTCTCTAAAGTGGCACGTTAGTCTGCCACTGCACTTCATTGCTCTTAACCATATTCCTCCCTTGAAATTCTAAGACGACTTTGCTATGTAACACGTTCAGTAAAAATGTAAACAGTACAGTGTACATGCTTTCCAAAGGGCTAAAGGACAGGCACATATAAACCACACACACACACACACACACACACACACACACAGAGGGAGAGACTCGTACACATACTTTCTCTCATTGGCTCATATAACGGCAACTCTCATCTGTGGCAGCACCTGAATTGAGCTGACAAGCACTCAGTCATTAAAACTGACTTTCACCTTTGGCATGGAAATGAATAGTGGGGTGTTCACCTTACAATATGAGAGCCATTCATATCAGAGTGAGAAGAGAGGGCCAAATACTTCACATTACCCCCCCCATCAGTACCAGTTCAGTTAAGGTAGTCCTGATTCATTCCTGTAATTTGTCCCCCGCTGTTGAAGCATAAGTAGTTAAGCTCAGTAGACAGAAACCGTGCATCAGCCGGGGATAATCTCTAATATAATAGTAACCCATTTCACTGGACAACACACACTCCTTTGGGATGGGAGGAAACACAAACATGTGAGAATTTCTTGAAAAAATATACATTATCATGACTCATATAGTAATTTATATGTAATATATATTACCACTGTCCATCTCCATTCAATGCTACATTTGAAGGTTACCCATTCTTTTTTTTCTGGTTGAAGAAGCAATGCAAAGTAGTGGTACTCATAAGATCCCTTCGGAAGGTATATTGGCTTCAACAAGTTTCACACTCCTCTAATGTTGTGTAGCTAACAAATTGAATTGCAATCTAATGCCAAGTAGCAGGCGGCATTAATTGCATCCTCCATTTGTCTTCCGTATCGTGACTTAAGAAAAGAGATAAAGACTGATAGAAAAGGGGAACAGTAGAGTGACACACCTTCCCACGAGGAGGACTCGCAACTCCATCAGAGCAGTGGTAATGAGTGGACTCCAGTGGGGAATTCTCCAAATGGACTAATTTGTAATTGATTCAGTGCATTAATTAACGGCCTGGTTACGCTTGTGTCATGGTTAATATTGTGCGGATCTGACAGGGCTTGGAGGCCCGTCTGCATTGGGACTGTTGGGGTGAGGCAGCCATTATTCAATTACGCTGCACACATCGGCGACGAGGCAAGACTTAATCCGAGAGTAATCACTTCCCCACACTCCCCTACTATGAGCTGACTCGTGTGGAGGAGGCTTTCGGGGGGGATGCGGGGGGGCGGCAGTCCTAGATCCATATAGCCCACAGTTAGCTCCTTAATTATGCTTAGGAAGCAAATCCCCTTGATATTGTTACGTTTTTTTTTTTTAGTTAATCCCGCTTCAGAGAAACATAGCAACTGAATATTATCATTCTTATTGTTGTCAGCCTCTGTACTGTTTATGACTGTGTTTGTTGAATTATGTTACTGGATTCCTTTGTTTTCAGCTGTTCACATGCATTCATTTGTTACTTTAGTAAACCTATAGTATTTAAAAAGAGAAAAACACAGCAATCTAATATATACTGTATATGATTAAAATGTGACATAGTGCTTTATAATGGAATGCAACTTTTATTATTGAATATGCGAGGTAAGGGCACTAAATCTCAATTTACACTGTTGAGCAAAAAGAAAAAAAAGCAGTCGAGACATCTAAATATGATTGCTTCAGACTGGATTCCCCCCTCAAGAGATATCAACCAACTATAAGGCACCAACAAATGTGTATATGTGACATACATAGACCTACCACCCGATGAACTACATAAAGAATGGATTGTATTCCTCCTGTGTGTTGCAAAAATGATTAAAAAAGCTACAGACTTGGTTGGTAAATGGCTCAGATGGACCTCCTCGTGTTCACTGCGCACCATAAAAATAAATCTCAAGGAACTGCCAAAGTCCCTCATCAGAACAGGCCATGTGTTCCATTTTTACTTACAAAACAAGTGGGACACACACACACTGCGTCTTAACAACGGGTTTGAGGCCCTGAGCTTTGAGGGAAATCAAATAGAGGTCTCTGTCTCTCCCTCTCTCCCTTTTCTCACAGTTGATTACATTTCTGCTTTGATCTACGTTGGCCATCCCATAACCGCTCTCCCAGAATTTGGACCCAGCACAAGACAACAACAAAAACAACACCCATGGCCTTGGAAGTACCCAGACTCCATTGGGGCCTTTGCTTGCATATTTCAGTGCAGCAATCTCAAGAGTGCCTGCAGGAGGCTTAAATTGTATACTGTCTCATCTCTATGGGGACTATTTACTTTCAATTTGGCCAGGCTATTTTAAGACAGAAGCAACCATTCTCAAACTGAAGGCCGGCCTTAAGGGCCTTGCGGTAGGAAGTAATCCGTGTGTTTGAGTGACACAGCCGATTCAGGATTTCAATCACATCCACAGTTCAGTGGGTACCAATCCAAACCAAATGCATCAAGACACAAGCAGCTAAAAACAGTAACATCTCAATATTGTTTATATAGACACATTCCTGTTGCTATATCATTGCATCTCCAAAAGAGAAAAAGAAAGCGGTTATTCAAGCAAATTGTGATGTTTTATTGGAAAGTAATTTAAGACAAATATTCTGGATTTAAGTGACACATTAATCACCCTCAGGGAATTCTAAACCGGTCCTTGCAAATTACAAGTCTAGCCAGACCCTTGAATGCAGGAGGTGGGGGGGGGAGGGGGGGGGGGGGGGGGGCTGGTCACACAGCAGTTCCGTTACTTCAGTCCTCCACTAGTGCCCCAGTGAGACTGTTAAGTGTTGCTGTGGGCGTGCTTCGGCCACGTTTAATGGTCCTAACAGCATTATTAGCTAATAAAGGTTGATGGGCCTCGTGACTCAATAAATTCCGGAGGACAGGAGAAGATGAAGCTGTAGCCGTGTTAAGGTGAGGTTTTACTCTGGTCATTTATTAACCTCCCTTGTTTTGCAGGGTATTGTATCGGGATTATTTGAGAGTATACAAAATTGTTGTTGTGTTCTAGTATAAATACGTAAAGAAAAATATTTCTCATGTTCTACAATCATTTTTCAATTGTGCAATAATTGCTGGAAAAATTGCCCTGTTGGAGCTTGTAATATGAATGAATTGAAAAAAAAAATAGAGGAGTGAAAAATAAATTGTTGATGTGGCCTCTCCTTCTGACCACAGAGGAAATCGGAGAAATTGAAGATGAAGGTCGTGCTCTTTCCAAAGGGAACTGAGGAGTCCTTTTTTTGACCCACTTAGCTGCGCCAACTCCCTTACTCACACACACACACACACACACACCAGTCAAAAGTTTGGACACACTTTTTCATTCAATTGAATGAGCAAACTTTTGACTGCTACTGTATACATGCTTATACATGTTTAGTTATTATGCAGGAATTAGAGAAAAACACTTTGCAGTTATGTGTTACTAAAAGATCACATCCAGCAATATAAGGAATGATGTATCGAGTTTTTGCCAAGGAAACTTAGAATATAAGTTTATTTATAAAATATAAATAACACCTTACATTACATGTCATTTAGCTTATCCAAAGAGACATTGTATTTTAACCCATGGCTTACATTTTGGGGGTTGGGTGTCTTGTTCAGGGACACTTTGACACGGCACATGGAGCAGCCAGGATTTGAACCACCAACCTTGTGGCTGCCAGCACATCACATTACTCCATGCGCCACCAACACCTCTTTGTGCAATAACGCGTCAAAACGTCTTCTTTGAAATAGCTAATTATGTTCGCACATTCAAACAGTTACTGTGTAACAGTCATTTTTCTGAAACCCATTGAATCTCAATGTTGTACAACCTTTTCTATTCTCTTTCTAATTAGAAAGAAAGAAATGTTTGAAAGCGTCATTTCAAAGTTTGAAGAAAAGGTATATATTTGCTCTCTGTGCAGTGTATTTGTGTATTTTTCTAACCCTGAGGCAACATACGCTTGTGTAATATGCTTCACAGCCACATGTGCATGATTGTGTGTCTTTGTAGGATAATGTCAGCGGTGGGGAGTTTATTTTGAAGAAGACGGGACATGGGGGAGCAAGTTGGGAGGCGTAAGAATTCATGAATATTTGAATTGCTTTAATGGACATCTCCTGTATGAGCAACTAAGTGTACTTCATGGGGAAGTAGTTAACTAATCTACAACCAAAAACAGTTGTTTTCGCAGCTCTTAAGCAGAGTGAAGCCTGAAATCCCTGAAAGAGCAATTTTCTGGCAAACACTTGGCCATGGAAGTGATGCCGGGGTCATTGCTGTAGGTAGAACGCCACTTAGGGATGACTGCTTTTTATGTCTCACAAAGACATAGTTCCATCAGCTCACAACTAGTTTAGGTCCAAAGAAGAGCAGCGAACAGTCAATAGAAATGCTGTCAAAAAGCCCTTGTAATTGCAGTAGTTTTGGTAAATGAATGATAAAGAGATGATGGCCTAACGTGAGTAGAGCTGAGTACCACATATGCACTCGCTTCATGGAAAAAAACTGCAATTATACAAAAGAAAATTGTTTTTAATGTTCCGTCTCTTGTTCTGTTTCTTTATATTTCTATTTGTACAGAACTTCTTGCTCCCTTCCAGCCATTTCATCCTCCTTTATCCACACTATGCCACTGTCACGGGCAAGGGATATTATCTACATGAATCAGTAGGATCAATTTACTGACCAATTAAGTTATTATCTTACATTTTTAGAGAAAGATTCAGATTTTTTTTTTGAATGTATCAAAAAGAAAAACACTCCCCTACCACCTCTGTCACATTTGTCACATGCTTTACCTCCCTGGTGACATGGCTTTAGTTTTGGAAGAAGGAAGAACAGTAGCGTTGTATACTGCCTGGGTCATAACATTATTTCACATATGGTAATTGGTAAATTAATAACAATAGCTATATTCACTATTTTGACCATGACGATTTGCGTCTTGTAGAAGGGCAATCGCCATACAACTCAACAGATGAAGAAAATGGGATTAACATTGATTTTATCGATAGCTGTATACAATGTTAATCCAGTATATATAAAAAAAGGTGAGCAAGGACTGGTGCTGTATAGACAACAGAGTCAGAGATCTATGAAACTGTGAAGCATGCAAAAGTACTAAAGACCTAAAAAGGAAAGGCTTGGGATGCAAATGAGAATAATAACATTTATGTTAGTAAACCTACATATTACAATGGCGCTGCTTTAATACCAACACATGCGATGTATGCGCCAACCATGTCTGCGAGGGTCTAATAGCTCACACACTGTGCAAGCCAACAGTGCATGCTCACTGCACACGCCAGTCTACACCTCTAGCTGGTTTGCAAATAAGAAAAAGAAGTGGATGGTTGCCCTGCGTGAGGAGCTCCACTGTTACCTAAACAGTGAAATTGCATTAAACTCATGGCGAAGATCGTGGGCCGTGAATTGAGATATGCCACACCGCAGCTGTCTTCGGAAATTAATACCCGAAAAACTACAGCATACCACCAAAAACATCTCCTGTTGGTTAATATAAGTTTGAATTTACATAAGCTTGGAGTGAGAGTTGTGTGTAATCTTTGTCCAGCAAGTGGAACAACATATTTATTGACTCACTGATTGTCTGCAGATTGACCCACATAAATCATCCCTAATCTGACTTTGTATGTGTAACAACAAGTCAGTGATTGGATTCTATCAGCGTAAAGGTCAGCAGAGAATGGGTTGAGTGACAAGCCAGGAGTCCACATTCATTGTTATACTATAATGCAGACGTCACACTAAAGACCACTGTTGACTCTTACAATACATGACCTATGATGACAGTAGCAACAGATGTGGTGTGTGATTTATATAAGGATGTCTTGAACAGCAACGAGGCAGCACTGCGCAGAGCGTGAGATGACTCACCAACTGTTCATGAGACGACCATAAGACGACCTGATAACCTGAAGTAAAGAATCAATTCCTGAAAGTGGGTGTCAACATATCTAGACTAATGATATTAAGTCATATACAGGCATTTATAACTTCATTTTAAATATGCGGTATAATGAAGCACATTTAAATGAAATGCAGAGATAACCCAGTGAGAATCATTTCCAGCACACATTTTGAAATGTTGAGGGATCAAAGTCCTACCTGCTCGCCCATCCTAACTCATTACTGTTTTCTATCATTAGTCTTTGCAAAAAGACAAAAGATATTCCTGGGGTTTTGCTGTCAGATTACAAGCTTAATGGTTATCTCCCACTGAAGTGGATGTAGACATATTTAATAAAGAAATGTGGAAAAACAACCTTTTTCTTTGCTTGCCTATACAGAGATTGAAAAAATATCACATATCACTGGCTGGTCTTCAAAAATCATCCTGCATCTTCCAAATTATTCTACATGGTACATGTTCCCTGTAATGAGTGTGGGTGGGAGGCCCGTTGTTCAGAGACTGAAATAAAGACCAACAGCCAAGGATAGAAAGTGATTCTTCTCTTTTTTTTGAACTATTGTTTTGGATCTCATTACGTCGGCGCCTGTGACCGCAACGCCGTCCTGAGCCACTCGCCACCCAACCCGACCTCCTCTGGCCAGTCATTCCCAAAACCCACTTGTGAAATTGGCTGAGGGCTAATCAACATTATCTCCCTCCGAGTGTGTTATTACACAGCAATTGATGGATGGTACAATTACACCCTGTGTCACTTAGCTAAATGGCTCTGTAATCCTAATGAGGTTTTATTCTAACGTGGACTAGTTAGACGGGGGTTTAATGTAGAAAGGAGGGCAGGATGGAAAATGCAAACGCAAACCACACACATAAATACACACATACATACATATAAATAAATGGGATAAGCGGGAAAGAAGGAAAGAGACGTGATTGTAGCTTAATGAAATAAGATAATCAGGAAACATAAATAATGTTAATAGCTCCGGAGGTGCTATCTGGGTTGTTAAGATGCTTAGCACTTTTCAGTCCCATTTCATATTTTATAATGGTGACCATAACCATGAGTGCTGCAGTTACCCAACCATAAGCCATACCTTGATGCTATAACCAAAACATAAATATATCATAGTTTATTCAAAAAACTATTTAAATGTCTTATTGGATTGTCATCCAAGCCTTTTCCAATGATTGGATTGGATCAAATTCTTACTTTCATTCTAAACCCCACATCTTTTCTCATTACCATAGAGGGTAAATTAAATCATGTATGTTCTCATATCACAGACCAGCCAACATCGATGAGACTGATATCACCAGAAATCAATGTGAAATCTAGAAAAACTTCGATTTTGGTCCCATTCACAACAAAGTCAGATACATTCGTGGTCGTTGGTGCTCTGAATGCTCATTTGTATTGGATACTGATCCTTGAGCTGTATCATCATTTGCTGTTGTTGTTGTTTCATTCGGTTTTGTTCCCATCACAGCGAGGAAATCTGCTGCTCTCACACTTCCTGCTGCCGTCAGAGTGCATGGAGGCTTGGGGATGAGCGAAGCTGTGTGAGTGGTAGACATATATTGAGTGTCCTGCTACTGCTGATAGCAGTAAGTCCAAATCATTGCTTATTGTTTGAACAAAAAGCTTTGAACTGGAAGAGCAGTTCTCCTGACCTGTGGGTCAATTGAGTACACGGCCTCCGCCAAGTTACACATAAAAGCAGAATTGAGAATCACAGTATTTCTGTCCCTCCGCAAAGGATGGAGCTACGGTCAAAACCTACTTTAAGTGATGCTTACTTAAATGAAAAGACATTTCGGACCTAAATCTCACTTTAGTAAGTCAAGGAATAGAACAAAAAATGACAAAGAAAGTAGCATGTACTGCTCTGGATGCAAGACGGGCCAACTGTCAAGTAGATTAACATAACGTGGGCGGAACAGCAGGTTGTGAGTTTCAAACCCCGTGAAGCCGGGAGAAGATAGATGTCAAATGTGAAAGAGTGAGTCTTCACCCCCCCCAGCAGGCATCATGTGATGATGAGGTGGAATAACCTAAATACTTGCTTCTCAGACGATATGAATCTATAGTTTAGAAAGTTTGAACAATAGATAAAAAGTTGGAAAAATATAATAAAACAGCTTCCAGGTAGAGAGTTTTTTTCCAAGCCAAATCCACAGAATCCCTGATTTATATGCAAAGACTCACCACAGGGTGGGGGGGTCTACAATGCACGTGGTCAGAGGATTAGACGGGCTGGTGGCTGTTTTCCATAAGTGCTGGTATCAATTGGGGTATTGTAAACGAGGAGGAGAGACTTTGGTTTGAGTGGAACTATTGTACTCGGCCCATCTAAGCCTTAGCGCCAGTCATTCCTGAAAAGGACTTCCTCATCTAAGTCGCAGCGGGTGGAAATTGATTTCGATCCTCCTGAGGAGTGGCTCTATATAATTCACCTTTTTTTCGTGGGAGAGCTGCGCGAGGCAGGCATATATGAAGTTTGAAAGGCATCAGAGAGGCAGGGTGGGCTATTGTCACATCCCGGTTCTGCTCATTCTCTCTACTTGCCTCACTATTCAGTCAGTCACTCCGTTACGATGCAGGCTATCGCCACTGCTTAATGAGGGCGCACTTGCCCAGGGTGGTGAAAGAGTGTCCTTGAACTTTTTTTTAAAACCACAAATATCAGTAATGAAAAGAATGATGTTTCAGATTGGGCAACATTTCTTTCAAAACACTGTGATGTCTACCAAATAGTCCCTGCTTGTGTTTGGATTTGCAATGCTTCTGCTTTTTCTTTTACTATATTAGCTGCTATTAGCCCTGTCTCTCCTGTTGTTGGACTTGGTGGAGTTGGAGCGGCAGAAAATTGTATTTTTTGGAAGCGATAACCGACACATCCCAAATTCCCGCTTCGTACTTTCTGCCAGAGAGCAGTGATTTGAACTGAAACGAGGAAATTAAACAACAAAGTAGGTTTTTTGCCTAAACCAAATGTTTCCATTGATACAGTATGTATGTAATACAACTTTGACTGGTACTGTACGAGTACAAGTATACAGACAGTACAGAGGCAGAGCAAATCCAAGCCCAGCAGGGACTATTTAAATGCAAGACGGGGTTTGAAGAAAAGCATGACTAGACCCGACTGCGACATTAATAAGTCATTCTCTCAAATTGAAAACTAGGCTCTGAAATATAGAAAACAAAAAAGCTTGATACAAACACAAAGGAATACTCAAATACATTTCTGATGAAGGAAACTTAAATGAGATGCAAATGACAACGGCATAATGAAGGAAAGATTAAATGAAAGGTACAGTAAAACTATTTAATTATTTCTATGTATACATTTACGTTTTAACACATCGTGGTGCAGAAGCGGGCTTCAGGAGAGATCTTTACAGCCAGTTAGAGACAAGTACGATTTGGTAGGCATCCTTCGGCTCATTTAAAGGGATGTCAAGTATTTCTGCATGCTTATTGCCACTGTCCCATCAATCCAGACCATTTCTCCAAAACACAGGTGAAGAAAATCCGACTAAACAGAAGTGGGAAGGAGAAAAATAAATTGTATCTGTCAGTGAGACAAGGAAGCAGCTTTTAACCCGGCCTATGATCACACACACACACAGACACACACACACAGACACAGACACACACACACACACAATGAATTGCTCAGTCAATGGTACCAAGGGTATGGTTTAGAATTAATGTCAGTAAGGCAAAGAGTTTCAAAGTCACATGTCCTATCAGTAACAAAAACGCAATACACACGTGCTCTGTACACAAATACAACCCTTGAATAACCATCAGAACTGTCCACAAAAATGACACATCATCAACCTCTATCTATCATCAATTGCTTATTTTCGTGGCAAAAGAATGGAGAATCATTCATTTTCATGCTCAGCTGTCGCCATGCGTCACACACTGTTTTTCTCTCTCACACGCAGTGACAAGCAATCCATTTAGTGACTGTTGCAGGTGGGAGAAGAACCGTTGGCACTGAAATATTGATAACAGGCACACGTCGAAAACATATCCGGAGAATCCTCGGTGCCAGTGGAATCCACACACTGGAGATCACAATCTGGCTTAAAGGCCAGACGGTGGATCTACCCTCTAGTGCAGACTTCCCTCCCGATGTCAAGCATGTGGCAAAAAAAAAGCAATACGAAAGAAATGTAAAAAGTAAGCAGCAGAAAAATCTCTTCCAATGTTGTTGAGTGAAAGGCTTCAAGAGACTTGTATTTCCTGTCTGCTCAAGGGCGCTCCTCCTCTTTGCTGTCTGGCTTTCAAACTACTTCCTGGTAAAAAACTCTTTCACCCCATCTTCCCTCCCTAACCTTTGTCCTCGGGATTTCTTTCCCTCGAAAAATCTCTCTTCCCACCTCGCGCTGCCCTTCGTCGTGTCAAATTAAAGTGATGGAAATGAACTTGAGGGGACGCTAATTGCAATTGTCAATCCAATCTAGGTCGGGGCTGAAAGACAGGGGCTCCTTGCACTTCATCAGTCTTCATTAATATTGAAGGAGTTTGCTGAGGAGCAAGGGGCCAACGTAATCTGCACTCATCTAACAGAGCATCAACAATTAGGAAGCTGGGGAGGGCACCAGTGGTGCCTGAGGGACAAATATGCCAGTCAAGAAGAAGTATGAAGAAAGATCTCAGCAGACGAGGACGGAGTGCACGAATAGATGCTGCTTTCAAATGCCGTGGGAAATAGTTTGATGAGCAAGGCGGAAGGAATTGTATAGTTTTGCATCTGGCCTGCAGTGAGCCGCGCATCAGTGACCCATCAAGTGGGAATTGAAAAGATGGCAGTAGCAAACGGTAATTACAATTTTAGAATTTAAGTTCAACATCAATACGATTTTATGATTTTTATCAGAAGTTTTTTTTTTATCCTGCAATGGGTATGCAAATAATCTACAATTCAGCCAGTACACCATCAACAAATGACGGACTCCTAAGCCCAACATTATGAAAAGCATGTGTAAAGTGTAAACCAATATATTTTCTTGTACTTTGCATTTTCACTGTGGTTACGTTTTAATGCACTTTACAATCAGTAATTTGTATTCTCGTGGCATGTATGAACTGTAACACAAAATTCTGAAAGGCACCTGAAGGCTGCATGATGCCTTGGTCACAATTTATAAACCAGCAGGCAATATTGTGAGTTCAGTTTACAGTTCTATAGATACAGTGTATAAAAATACATCTGGGGAAAGCAGAAAGATGGACTAACAATTGGTGATTGATTAATGAACTTGACACCTGTGCACTCACACACACAAACATTCCATAGATGAGTAAGAGCTTTATCAAGTGAGCTATGACCCTTTGCATAACTGTCACATATCATGTCTGTGATGGCGCTAGCGAGTGCATTGTGTGTTTGTTCAGGGGGAACAAAACACGCCAATATGGCCTCTAATGTTTCAGTTCAATATCTTAATAGGCTATGTTTTCTTCCTCTAGCCGAAGATGGCACAGGGCCTTTTGGAAATATGGCATTTCCATTTGTAAATCACAATTCCATTATGTATTAGGAGCTACAGGCGTAGAGGATTCAAGTCAGCGCCGCTAAGCTATCTGATCGCGGCACTAATATCGGGGTGGAATTACATGTTTACTAATGGTTGCAATGCAAGACAAACAATCCAATCCAACTGTGGGTTTCTACTGTGACTTGGGAGAGGGACAAATTAATATTTAATGTATACACATTAGTTTATGAGCACACACAAGGAAAATACATTAGTGAAAAAAAGGGGACTCCAACCTCTGTTTGCTCTCCTGTGTATTCCATTTACAAAATTAAAACATTAAACACTTGTAACGTCTAAACTGGCATACATTCTGAATGCAAAGGTATCCTCTGCCGCTGACATAGAGGAAGGATTCAAAAAAATAGTAATGTGGTTTTTTGAAGTTAACTAAACGTTGATGTTGAAAACGCTGTCTAAAACTCACGGTTTTGTGCTGTTGGTGTGAACGTGCATATGTAAGGAAGGGAAAGCCTCCGCGCTGAAATGCATTGCGTTATTAATCACAGCGCGAGCGTTGATTCATCTGTCGTGGAGGCAGTTTGGAAGATGGACTCTATTTACTGCTAAAGCTGTTTGAGGGGCTTTGGGAGGCAGCCATCAATCTCTTGGCTATCTAGAAAAGAAAGAGCCAATGCATCGGCATCAGCTTCAATCACCTCCCAGAGACAGGTGGTATGGCACACTGCAGCACAATACTTTTTCTTTTTTTTTTCTTCACTCCTTTTCCACCTCATGGTAAAGTTTTTCCCTCCCTAAGGAATCGTGTTATTAATGTGTTTTATCATAATAATAATATTCCCTAAAAATACACGCTGCACCCTGCCCTCTTGCTCCCTTGCTGTTCGGCACCCTGTGTTCCTAATTAGCATCTTCAATTAACCCATGTTAATTGGCAACCACTGAAAGGTGGAGTAACCTGGCAAGCTAGTGCCACAGGGAGTCGTTTTGTAAATGAGTGACGGTGTAATATAGGAGCAGGTGGGGAAAGAGCGATTGCATCCGAAAGCACCTTTAACCTTAAGTTGGCTCGTCTTTATGTAAGATCAGCTTGCACTGATAAGACTAAAAGTGGGAGTGAAAATGCTGTTTTCCATGTATTATAAACAACAAACAACACACAAAATTCGGCCCCCCCCCCACACACACCATCCTTTTCTCATCTAAGTCAGTGGGGCTTAATGCCTCTGCAGGGGTCTAATGGTAGCAGTTGTAATTCATTACGGCCTCTTTCACAATATCATCTTGGTTTCGTTTTGCATCGCAGGGGGAGTTGTCACTATTGCTCTGCACACATTACAGAACATTTAATGACTCCGTCTGGATTTGCTACTTGATCAATCTTGATTTTTTTTTTTTCAGTCCATACAAAAACACAAGAGAACACGAGCAACCCACTTACGTTTACCTGATGTAAACAAACCACTTTCAAACCACCTTATTAACTTAACATTATAGCTGTAAGGAGCCAAACATGAATAAATAAAAATAAACAGGGCATGCCTTACTGGGGTCTCTGTAGCCCAGTTCATTCAGATACCAATACCAGCCAATGAATGCAGTCAGCACTTTACAGTAACACCAAGGGAGCCCCCTCAGCCTCCCAGAAAGGCTGGAATCAAATGGAGCTGGAGTGCAGGCAGAATGGTCGAGAGTGCTGTTTCCAAGAAGCAGGAGGCCAACAAAGGTCAACAACAGCAGCTGACTTCACCAAAAAAAAAAAAAGAAGGCAGTTTTTATTTCTCTCTCCTGCAAATTTCACAAGAGCAACTCCCTCTGACCTCTCATTACCAATGTATTACTTCTTTGGCTCTGGAAGTGATGGCAGCTTTAGCCTGTCATTCCCTTTCCAGCCTTTTTGTGTTTGAATCAATGGGTCCATCATTTTTTTTTTCTTTATTAAAATGAGCAGTCATTCCATTCAATCCACCTCGACTTTACTTCCTCAGCATCACAGTAACAACTGTCACCTCAGTCTCTTCTCATTCATTCAGCACATCTCACAGACATATTGTGTGACACCTGAACTTCAGAACATGCTCAGTTTAGACGTCTAAAACATAAAATGATCTTAAATATGTGAACATCTTCTGAAAGGTGGAAATTCATGTTCAGTGCAACAACTATTTCTTCTCCGTCTGTGAAACTCGTTTAATCAAAAAGGAGATGAGTGATCAAGTTATCTGGATTGTGATTATCATATGCTTCAGTGGAATGAAAGTACAATCAGTTAGACACTTTGAGGAGTGAGGAAGTCTGATTATCCCCCATTGAACCAAAAATTCCTCGCTTCTTCTTATCATTAGCAATGTAGACACTAATCTGAGTGCTTGTTGGTTGAAAAGTATCCAGGCACACTCCCTCTGCAGCAAGGTCACATGAAGAAAAAAAGCATCTGAAAAGTTAAAATTCTAAACTTTTTACTCAGACTGAGATAAATACTTGTGTGAATGATGCAAGAGGCAGGTGTTTGGATTCGTCTCATGGATTCTAAGTGTGTTTATCCGTGCATGGTATTCATGGCCTGTGTCCATCAGGCTGGCCAATAGCTGCCGCTCTGCGCTAACACAGAGGCTACAGAGGCTAGACCCGTGTAGTCAGTGCAGGAGCTTAGAACCCACCCCGGGGTAAACTTTATCAGCTTCTGTTAGCACGGGTTTGCAATGTTTCAGGTACTGTGCACTGTTCTGTCTGTTATCTGTCTCCATGTTAAGAGCCGTGTGGAAGCAACAAATGTGCTCCGATCTCTCCCTGTTGGGCATATATCTACAACTTCAATTCACAGCTCGTGTACGGCGATGTTGGTTTCGTCCTTACTCTGAGGAAGGTGAGGTCCCGACTGCGGTCGATACTTGTGATCTCAAGGTTGCCCATTACCACTTCACAGTTCTCGTAGTATTTCCTCAAGGTGCGGTACTGCTGCTCAAGGTCCGATAGGGTGCTCAGCTTGTTTTCGGTACCAGCACAAACTAGGGAAATAAGGGCAGACAGTAATAAGACAGCGTTAATACAGCAGGGTTCAATTGGAAACACACACACACACACACACTCGGACTTTATTATCCCCAGATTTCCCTCTCACAAAAGGTTGAACCTTGTACAAACGGCAATAATGTTCACATTTATGTGATTTCCTTATAAAATGAATGTAGTCTTTACAGACCACCACCAACAGCAGCTGAGGGATTTAGTGTACAAAAAAAAAAGTTGATGTAGTGCAAACATGACACCGTTGGCCGGGATAAGTACTGGAAGGCCTCACTGCACCCTAAACGCATACCATATCACACATTGGGGCTCTCACTGCACATGGGAGCTCTTTTGCACCTGGCTGTAGTGCTCATTTAATAAATAATAAACCCAGAAAACAAAGACGTGAATGAAAAGCACATTGTTGCATTATTCTATGTGAACGAGGTGGCTTTGTGTTAACATCAAAACAGAAAACCCACCAACAACCCCCTGCACATTTTTGGATTAAATCCTTCATTTAAAGTTTCCTTCTAGACTCAAAACACAGGCCACGTTGAATGCATTCAGCGGCCCTGCTGAATTATTGCCAACTTTAAAATATAGACGCAGACATTTGCTCATCTTTTTAATTTGCATTGCCGTGGCGATGTGGGTTCTCCCACCTGCACCGTCCAGGTGACAGAGGAGCCAACCGTGTGACAGAGGGTTGGCAGGTCCTTCCCCGAGTCTTGTCACACTGTCACCCATGAGCGGTTATCTCTCCATTTCCCCCTTGTATAGCCGATAACATACGATACACTTTGCTTCTCTTTTATACCATAGAACCCCTTTTATTAAACCCAGATCTTGGCACTAAACTGAGGCCAACTAATTTACCCTTTATCCTTTTTTATCTTTCGGTTATATTTATTATTTTCTCTCTGAATAGTATCATGTTCAAGCACATCCACATCAAAGCAGATATAAGTTGAATGGAACCATTGGAACCATTCCATTGTGACCTGGACAATACTCACATGAGCTGGTGTTGATTAGCCAGGTTGCAGATAGCATAATGTGCTACTAAGGAATGATATACGACAGACCTGGGTGTTTTCTATAACACTTAGCGTAGGCTTGAGGGAGGAAAGGTGGAGGGTGAGTTGGGGGTCATAAAGTGAGAATAGGTTTAATAAACTGTTATTGCATCCTTGGGGCATGGTACAGAGATCATAGGAACGGGGCATCGTGGCACGTGGCGTCTGGAGGAATTTACTTTTCCTTACCAATGTGCTTCCTCAAGCGTGCATTCCATGAGCCTGCTAACTTTGTCCGGCTGTTCGGCCTTGACACCTTTTTTTACTTTCCATTGGTGATTTCTAATGAAACACCACGACTTTCTATAGCTCTGCATGGAACTGAAAAGTCGCTGACTGCTTCGTGAACCACAACAAAACCATCTGTGCATTGTGCAGCGTATGGAAGGTGGGAACTGCCGCAGAGCTGTAGGTGCTCATTGTGGTGGCATTTCTGCATGCGCACAAGTGTGGGCCGGCCCGTAAATAATAGTCTCAGGATGCATTTCCTCCCTTTCGCTGCATGATCAAATCAATTTGTCTTTATGTTCACCTGAGCCTGTGCATTAGAGTTAAAGGTTGCAGAAAACGCAGCCTGTGCTCTTTATATTGGTGCAGTCCGCCTACCCAGGAGCACATGCTATGACACTGAGTTGTCGCGTGTTTAACATACTGCCTATGATGCGCTAATAGACTGCAAGGACAGATGAATCTTCTCATTGTTTAAAAACCTACCGCTGCTCAATAAAAGAGAATCCATCTTATCGGTTTGATGGATTTCACTCCCGGGCACACTTTAAAGCGCAGAATGCCAATGAGGCTCATCCACTGTATTCTGTATACAACGTACATTTGCCAGTGTGAGTAAATTGATTTAATTTATTTGCAGGGAATTTCATTTCAAAAGTGATGGATTAGGGCCATGAATCATAATAATACAGGATTTTCCAATAAATGTAATGAATGAGAAGATTATGAATCAATGGGTGTGAATTCATTTTCAATTTATATATTGTCTAGAATATAATTTAGTTGGTTTTATATTTATTAACCGTACCAGTCAACAGTTTGGACACACCTTCTCATTCAACTGTAGGGCTTGTGAATACACTTGTTTATTTCCTAACTTCTCGCTTCTCACGAATGATAATATAAATAGGGCTGTCAAATGACTAAAAATTTTAATCAAATTAATCAGAATTTTCAGTGGATTAATCATGATTAATCACACCTGAATCCTAACCATTTTTTCTTTCTGAAATGCATACTAAAGATAAATAACAGGACACAGATACATAATTATCATTATTATCATCATTATTATTTTTTACATAAATACATGTTATTGATATTTGATTTTTTAATTCATTTCAGAAAATAATCAAAGCAATGTTATTTGATAAGTCACAGACTAATTTCCCTGCATGGCTCTAGAAGGGTCTCGAGCCTCTGCAGTTTATCCCACTCTGCTGTGAGTTTGTGCTCCTGAGTGCTGCGATGACCAGACATGACCAGACATGTCAACCCTCCCGATGTTTCAAAGCCCCTCCCGAAAATCTCCCAGACCGACCTTTCTCCCGATTTCCACCCAAACAACAATATTGCTGCACCACCCGTCACTGGGCGCGCCGTTTCAGAACGAACAATAATAAAAGTTACACCTTGAAGTCGAGCGCGGCGATTAGAACGACTGGCGCTGCAAAGAAATCCGCTACCACCCCCCATTTCAGTGTGAAATATTCCCATACCCGGGAGGATTTAGATCGCATTGGCTTCTCTTCCTCTGCATGTTTCAGAACAGTATTACGGGTCTCTCCGATGGTCCTCTACCTCAGCGCTGCTCTTAGCCAAGCTCTGCTGGGCGGAGCTTTTTTTCTCTGTTTTGCTGCGCGAGAACGGGGGGGGGGGGGGGGGGGGGGGGGGGGGGGGTGCGGGTCTCTGGCGCAAACGACTTGCTGAACCTGACGTCCTGACATATGCCTGCAGGTGGCAGTAATGTGTTGTATAGGATGAAGTGCATTCCCTAGAGGAAGAGGCACTTTACTGACCTGAATAATTTGTCACACTGCGCATGCGTGAAATGCGTCAAAAAAATTGACGTAATTAACAACAAACAGCTGATTAACGCCGTTAACGCGCTATTTTTGACAGCCCTAAATATAAATATGTTGGACTATTGTGAGCAACACATATCAGAAGTGATGAGGTAATAAGAACGCTAGATATATAAATAGACAGACGGACGGACGGACCTGAGCCAGATTTACATATTGTAATCGAATATGGAATATAAAATAAACTCTTTCCATGTATGTTTTTCTTTCACGTCATTTACAAACTTTGTGAGGGACAGATGGGTTGCTGACTGCTTTTAAATGGCGTCCATGCAGCCCCCCCATGTGTCCCCAACAGACAACCACCAGACAAGACCAGAATGCATCCATCACGGCCTCTGACACTATCGCGGCGTCAGTCAGATAGACAGAATTCAAGCAGCGGGCTCTCTACATAGAAAGGAAAACCACTTGAAATGTTTGCACGGACTGAAAAGCCCCAATAGCCACGTTTTCATCCATTTCCTTTCTCATAAATATCCTCATCGGGATTAAGTTGGCACTGCACTGCTGTGGTTCCTGCTCCTTGCCCAAGTCATTTCATAGGTAGTGCACACAACAACTTCATCAATAGGGCCTTGCGCGATTATTGAATGCCTATAAAGCTGGAGAGTCTCAGAGGTTTATAGGCTCCTGACAGGGAGGCCGGTGAAAGGTCATCCCAATAGCCAGTAACTGACTGACTGGAAATAAAGTTGCAAATGTCACTTCCGTGAGTAAACACTGTGAATAACTGAGCTTGGCTAACGTGTCTTGAATAATCAGGGGGGGGGGGGGGGGCGTCGTTGAAGTTGCACTCAAACACTGCCACTCACAGAAAAAAAAAAGATTCCATTGGAGGTCAGAGCTGTCTTTTGTCCTGTGATGTCCCCCAGATGAGCTTTTCTGGCTAAGTATGAGTTACAAGCCGCTGCTTCTGATGGTAATCATGGCCCAGATTATTGTCCATCTGCTGAGCGGCTTAATAAGCATCAGAAACAGTAACTAGATGAGTGTTCTTGATGACGGCACGGTCCAATGACGGCAACCTCTCGCTGCCCTCCGAGCTCTGGTCACCTACCAACAGCGCTGCCGCTGTCTCCATATGGTCGAGCATAAATTAGCATTCATCCCCTCGCTGTTGCACGGAGGACCCAAACTGTGTGGGAGTTTTGCACCGCCGAATGCTCGCAGGTGCCAGATTGAGTACATTGCATGTATGTGATATATTTAAAGTTCCCCCTAACAGGAGGTCCGAGGGTATGGTGAGTATTGTTGTTTAGTCTCACCGTCCTCATTAACCCTCGTTCCGGCACCAGGATCTCGTTAGCAGAGGTCTACTCTATTAGAACTGAGAGAATGAAAGACCCGACAACACAGGGGAAATAAAAAGCAGTACAAGATTTTTGGAAAACATACCATTAAACCATGTAAATATATGCATAAAGACAATGTGGCCAGTGTGTAAACACGTACACACCTTGAAAAACATCCCTGTATTGAACCGCATTATATTTCCAACACTATCTTTCATCTTTTTTTTTTTTTAACGTAGAAGTACTTTTGTTGTCAGTCTAAGTACCGATTTAGTTAAGTTTTCCTTGATACTCTCTGACGTTTGGTGTTATCGAACGCCCAATGATACTCCAGCTGTTGGCAGTGCTGCAGGTGGAAAAAACAATGAAGGTTTTAAATGGAGGCATGCAAGCAGTATTCAAGCCACTGATGAACACTTATGCAACCAGTCTTTGCTCTTAAAGAAATCAAGTGTCTGGTGTGCAGATTTCTTTACCTTGGATTGGATAATTTAAGAATTGTCTCAGATTTTTGTGAACAAATTCAAGATTAAAATTCAAATGTTGTGTACTACTATTGTGTCCTCCCACTGCCTGAAACGTTTGAAGGATGCGCCCCATCCATTTCTTCTTTCACACCAGCGTGCTCTCTCTATATCTGTAAAGACTATACTTGTCTCAAGACAAGAGAAATCTGTCCAAGTCACAGGGGAGTGTTGGCTGCCACCGACATCATTACCCCAAATTCTCTCGCTGCTACTCCTTAAATAAATGCACTGCTGACGGTAGGCCAGGTGAAAAGCCCTGTAGACCCTACAATGGCCACTATATGGATGGAGGTGTGTGTGTGTGTGTGTGTGTGTGTAAGAGAGTAAGAGTGTTTCTGTGTCACATGACCACAGTTTTGACTAATAATGCAAAGACTCAAAGTTGTTGACCAGGCCTAATTCATTAAAAAACAATTCATTTTGCACTTTTTGTTTTTACTATTTTTTCTAAGTATATTTAATAAGCTGAATGACCCTGATTTGAATACTCTTTGGGAGTTGTCAGCAATGTGAATTTCTTAAAAAAATTCCATCAACCTGCGCGTCATCAAGGACACAATGGCTCCTATGTTCCTAGGATGGTGACCGCTGGTCAATATTGTTCTTGATGCTGATGGATTAAAAGCAAACTCTATTCTAATTGAGGACTAAAGATACATCAGAGATATTTAAAAAAAACGTGTCTACTTTAATCAATAAGATATAAAATGATGTAAAATGCATTGTCCACAGAGTGTGTGTGTGTTTACCGTACCATTATAGGAGGGTCAAGCTAATTTTGTTTATTTCATTTTCTATACAGAAATCACAGCAGCAGTTAAATAGCCTCATGTTATTTATCTTATTTGCAACATGGCACATCATTTCTGTCTTTATATGGAAAAATGCATTTACAATCTGCTCTCTAACAACAGCGTTCCACCCACATCAGAGAATGTGTCGGTGTGTCCGCTTCCCCAAAATCTGTAAACCTCAGGGAAACACTGCAGGCCCCCGCATTGTCTCCTCGTGAGATTTTGCTGGCAAGTGTTTTGATTAAACATCCTGCCAGGAAGTTTTTAATGCCAGCTTCTCTCACTCCGACTCCTCCCGAGAGCTGCCACAGCTCAGCCAACTACAACGTGGACCCCAGAGCTGACTTATGTGCCGTTTGCTCAGACCCGGATACTACCACACTACGCTTTGGAAGATTTTTACTAAATTCTTTATGCCTGTACTATAAGCACTACAGGAATTCTAAATACAGGCCGGGCTTTTGCAGACTTTTTGAGTTCATTACAACTTCAGGAAGTCACAGATTTGTCTCTCCTTGTGTGATTTAACCATTTTGTAAAAAGCCAGACAATAAATGCCTTTGTGTGTGTGTGTGTGTGTGTGTGTGTGAGTCTTTCCACGAACAGCCTCATGTGCATCCGGGGCTATATGTGTGATTAGTATATTAAATGGCAGAACCACCTGACTTGTCTTGCGCTTCGGGCGGCGCCGCGCCAATCACAGACAGTTTTTTAAAAGGTTGTCCCCGGGAGGCTTCGCCTTTGCTCTCGCAGTCTCAGAAGCTCCTTAGTAACACGAGGTGGAATTACATGTATGCTCTTTATATGCTAATAGTAGAAACAGTAAACCCTTAAGGGTTATTCGTATCCCAGCAGTCTGCAAAAGAAGAGACTGTAGATGGGCCGAGCAATGAGGTCAAATGATCAGCTCACGTCCTTTGTTGGGCTTCTGTGTGACAGAGAGAGGAGGCTTGGTTCACATGTGGAGGCTCTGGGCGATTCAGTTTTCCGGCAAACATGCTGACAAACTGGAAGGAATCTGAGGGCAAATCGGTAGTGCACAACGCAGCTATTCAGACATCAGATGCGTCTGCCTTTTACGATTTAGACACAGGCATCTACCTGAATTACAGAGGGCAGAACTAAACAATACCCGTTTGTGCCTTTGATGGACAAACGGCTAGTACACATGAGGAAATAAAATCTTCTTTTACTTAGAACACACTCACAGACTTATTCAAACTACGAGCACAGACATATTGAAGGGAAAACATACTCCTGCTAACCATAATTACTGAATCAGCGACCCTGTATTCAAATACTCTTAACGATGTAATGTGACTTAACCTTGGTTGGCATTCTCAAAAATGTTCTCTTACAAGCAAAGGGGTGTGCATGGCTTTCTGGAAAAGTTATTTATTAACTTTCAAAATGTATTTTCTTTTATTTAAGAAAGCAATATGTTTGGCAAATCCTATAAGTGGCACTGAATGATAAATGCGATCCAAAAGCCACGTGTTCTCATTTCATAAAGGAAACGAGGTGGAGTTTGGTTAAGAGTGCAGACTCGTTGGTGTTAAAATATCACATGCACAACCTTTAATAACGGACTTCATCTTCATCTCCTCTCATCTCCTTTAAGTTACGACCACTATCTTTCTTGTTAAAGATTCAGTGCACAACTTCATTCGTATTCTTAACCGCTCCCACTGTAGTCTTAATCCCAAACAGTTCAGTGGGTCAAACACATTCTGAAAGGTTCCTCACGGGGAGTTGTTGGGGATTGGGGATGTGAAACTCCCATACATTCAGGCCTTTTTACCAACAAGTCTGCAGATAGGAATCACTGACCTTCCATTTGAAATCTATCTCCTCCCGCCTATGGGCTTCCACCGCTTCCTACTTCCCATCGCTGTCTCTTTCAGTTTTCCGTAATCACTCTGGACCCTGTTCTAGGAGTGACTGAAATCCTTTTCTGGTAGTTTCTCGTTTTTTTTTTATTTTTTACACAGCATCTGGGATAACATTATCAGTTAAGGCAGCAGGCCAGTCAGCGCTGCTTCATATCGTTCATGCCTCCGGTGCATTCCAGTTTCCATGTGTGGTCCTACCCATGAATCTTAATCTTGTACCCAAACAGTTGTCATTAATTATCCCGGCTGCTACTGCTAACTCTTCCCCTGCCTCCCATTTTTCCCCATTAAAAAAAGAGGCTTTCCCCCCCCCCCCCTCCTCGCTGTGACGGAATTGCCTCGCTCGCTTACCCGGGAAATGACTTCTCAGCAGGCCCTGGACCTGCTGCTTTCTACAGGTGGGATGGATGCTTGTGTGCGTTTCCATGGTTACTGTACATGTCTGCGATCTAATGTGTTCGAGTCAGTTTCCTTGGAATTTAAACCCCCAACGTTTGGAAGCAGAAAGCCCGCCAGGCAGGAGACGGCTCATCAAGACAGAAAATAGAATGAAATGTAAATCATGCAGATACAAATTACAGCAAACGCAACGACTTTCCAAAACTCATTCAATGGTGACTGGATTTGTCTCAGCAGTCAGTTTTTCAGCTATGGTTACATTACATTACATGTCATTTAGCTGACGCTTTTATCCAAAGCGACTCACAATAAGTGCATTATTATAGTCATAGGAGATTATCCAGGGTAGTAACGTTCCAAATCAGTTCACTGGATATTTTCAAGATATTTGAAGAACATGTTTTGAGGACAATGAGACATAATTCAGTTTTGGGCTTGTGATGTTTGCTTCTCGGCAACATCGTAATGATGGTTGACTGAGAGAGAAGAGTCTTTAACGTCACTTGTCTGCTAATAATACATGATGATATACAACTGATGAACATATACACAAACAGAGTTTCACTATATGTTTAATTCTAAAAGAAACACATCTTCGGATGAAGCACAATTCAAATCTTCAATTTAAAATTATCGAAACTTTGTATTAAGTTTTTAACTTTAGTTTTTTTTTTTTTTTTTTTTAGTTTGTTCAGTCAATGTCACAACATTTCAGAAGGAAGCCCTTCTACAATTAGCAGCTGAACAAAGAGTTTCTCTCATAAAGACGAGGAAGAAAAGAAAATTAATTATACTTATTTCGCGTCAAGAACACATGTCTTATTCAAGAAGAGGACATCTCCGGGTATCTCGCTTTTCTCAGCCTGTCAGACGAGACACCATTTGTCATTCAGGAGACTGCATGTCACATGCAACAGACATGTCTAAAGCTGTCAACGCGGCGAGATAATTTATTCCATTAGACGGCTGGAACACGCTGACGAGCAGACAGGCTGGGTGTTTATGTGTGAGGCATCCGGATGAAAAGAAGACACTGCTGCAGGCATTTCATTGTCTGGTTGCATTACTGTTGCTCGCCGGTTCTATACGAGGGGCCTCTGTTAATGAAGCGATTTACAAAGAGGATTTATGAGAGGAATCAAATGTATTTAGTTTTGGGGATTTAGAATGTTTGAATAAACGTCAAGCTCAAGATTTAAAGTGAAGTAAAAGTTCTGCAAGGTTTTGCTGGAACGTCTGTGCAACACATCTCAGGAAACCCGGCCACCTGGGGGCGACGCCAATGACAATAAAGACATTTGTCTTGTTTAATCATTTCAAAGAGTAGGCCTTCTAGTTCGGACTGTGCATAATCAATTTCTGTATTTGTTAAAGATACCATATTGATAATACAATCCTAAAAATGGCCTTTCCAATTGAGTGAGAAAGTTTGAAAAAGTGAAAGATCCCACACACTTTCCTGCTTTAGATGCAGAATGACACACAGATCACAGTTTTTCCTTCATTTAGGCTATTTACTGTTAGATCAGCTCTGGATGTTGTATTCAAGAGGAGCTTGAGTGTTTGTGCACATTTTGAAAGTGACCAGACAAAGACACAGGGTCTGAACACAGATCCCTGGGACCGTAACAGGAATGTTTGTGTTATTTGTCCGGCTTATGCATCTTACAAAAACGTTTTTTTGGGGTTTTTTTTTCATGAACACCCGGGATTCCATTTCAATTTGCAGTGGGACCATCATTTTGATCAGTCCACAGATCGATTATAATTTGTTTAGAGGCTTAGCGGATGGATGTAAATAGCGCGCGGCGCTTAAAAAGATGGAAGCTTACACATCGGCAGTCCAAGCAATCAGCTGCGATGCAGACAGTCAATTCAGCGTTGCTCGTTATCTATGTTCTCGTTAGAAGGAGACAGCGAATACATCTTGTTATACAATATAAACCTCAGCAAGACATTACTAAGTGACAGAGAGCTGCAGTGGTCGGGTAACAATCGATTGTGCAGTAGTTTTATAGTGTGTTACATGTTGTGTATATCCACCACATATGTTTAAGGGTGTGTGCTTGTATGCACAGTATCCAGTATCTATGAAAGGAGGATACAATGTAAAAAGATTGCTTGGACTGAAGAATAAAGTGTGACATCCCTGCCGTCCCCACCAACCCAAATAGATAAACCTCACCCAAGGAAAAAATCCTTAACTTCCATTAACCTCTATCAGGCGTTTAAAAACAGAAATCTTCCATCCATCCATTATAATAACTTACCATGAAGCTGTAATTATTTGCTCCGTACAAACGTGCATCAAAAGCGGAGCGTAAATGGGACTCGGCGTTTAATTGAATTTGACGGTGAATTACAAAAGTAAAACATGTTCACACATTAAGTGAACGGTGAATGTCAAACATCATGTTGAGACTGTGTGGTTCTGTTTTTTTATTCCATTATCTCTCTCTTGTCGGGCAACATGCGGTCTCTTCCTGGTGAACTTCAATTCAGTTTCCTACTATTATTAACCCTTGCTTTGCAATATCCTGCTGATGTCAAGTCAAAATTTTACTTTGAAGCACTTTGAGAAAAAACCTCTTTGTATGGCTGATACGATGACACATCCTTTTTTTCAAAGCTCACATTATTCACAGGTTCCTTCGTAAAATACGCGCTTCACAAAGGCTGTGAGTGAACCACCCAGATCATTTTGAATTTATCTTTTTGTTCGAATTAAAACAGTCGCTGTGACCGAGCAGATGAGTATTTAGTTTAAATATGTGGGATTTTATGCCCGGTCTATTTTGTGGCACATTTTAATTGGCTATTATACAGCAACAGGCCACCGTGTAAACAGGGGACACAGCAGAGCGGCGGAGTGAAGATGATGAACAGGGTCCCTCCGCATAAACGCCACGTCCAGTGAACTCGAAACAGACAGCCCACTTCTAATCTTTTCCTCCATTTTTTTTTTTTTTTTAATTGTTTTTACAATCAAGCGGGTAGATGCATCTTTGTTATAAAGTGCACAATCCGGGCAGTTCCTCGGCTATTCATTAATTGTGGTTCTGGTAGGCCGGTTGTGTAATTGCTTCCAACGCCGCATTGGAGGTGGCTGACCGAAAGAGCTTGGTACTTCGTTTTTTTAACCCGGCCACAGCCAAAGGGATTAGACGTGCGCTCCCTTTGGCGAAGGCTGTTTGGCAGCCGCGCTCATCTGCAGCGACTTACAAGGCTTATTGAACATTACCATATAATTATCTTTGATGGTCTAACTTTCCTGCCCCGGCTGACAAGACCCACTGATTCCTTGTTAGGGCTTTTTTTTTTCCCCCCCAAAAGACACGACACGCATATCAAGGTGCATCGAAAATAAGGGAAAATAAAAAACGGCGTCTGGATAAAGCTGGTGGCACGCGTTTGAAACCCTGATTGGGTCTGAAATGCTCCGAGTCGTTCATCACACGCTGTCCGGATGTCCTGACAATACAACTGCTGCGTGCGAGGCAGAAATATCGCCAGTCGCTGGAACACGGACCCTAAATCACCATTTCACTTCACTTTTTTTGTTTTTGTTTTGAGCGGTACCGTTTCAATAATTGACAGCCAGTATGCCATTGAGGTTATTCAAATAGGTTATTGACGGTAGCATGATCCTCATTATTTAAGGTGAAGGTGGAAAAGTGCCCTGGGCCAGATGATCATTTTATTTTTGCTCGATAATGTTTTTGTTTTATTTACAACAGGAAAAATCCCTATTTCCCCTAAAAAAAATATATATATATGCTCATCTTTTAGTGTGAAGTACTTTCTGAAGTCTGTTTTGATAGAAGTGCTTTGAACTAAACCAATCATTTCAGATTCTGATAGTATAGTATAATAATCAAAGCAGTATCACTGCCAATTATGTTTTACAGTCTAGTTGCATAATGAATGGTCACAGCTGCGTGCAGTGGTCATTAATGAGGACAGCTGCTCTGGCCTCGCTGGAGACGTGTTGCAAGCGTGACACAATCTGTGAAATGTTACTACTTCTTAGCCCTTCTTTTAATTGACATGTCTAAAGTTATTGATGTTCCAGTGTGAATGTAATACACACCACTGTGGCGCGAGGTGGTAATGGCCATTACCGTATCAGTTCCCAGTCCCAGTTCTACGGATCCCCTGCACTGATCCCATGCTGGTGTCACAAGCTGCTAATGGTTTTATCTTAAAGTGCAGTCAGATTTTCTACTCCTTAAATTACCTCAGAGCCCCCGCATGCCTCCGATTAGAGAGGACTCTACTTCCCTTTGGATCACTTAATTCCCTTCCACCTATTGCTCTTTGCTTCCCTTTCTTTGTCATTTCTTTTGATGGCCTTTTGCTCAGTGCCCATGTTAAATAAACTCTCGGCGCGAGTGAGCAAGAGAGCAGATCAATCCTCTCCCTCATCAGCGGTCAATATGTTGTCGATGGGAGAAAAGCAGAGGAGGCAATTCTATTAATGATGGAGGGGATGTCATGTCTGATTTTCTCTTTATATCTTACTCACATGGGGCCCGGTGATAATATTGGTATTGATTCGAGCTAGCCAGTAACTCAATAATGGCAGAGATGTAGATAGAATCAAAGCCAATTACATTTATGCACTACTTTTAAGCTGCAGACATAACAGTTAATGTTTAAACACCTAAGTGACTCATTGGAAAAAACTGTGCAGATCTGTGTTTATAACTGCATTAGCAGGCGTTTTGGCCAAGGCACCGACTTTCTTTTGACAGTGTATGACCAATGACCCTCTCACTGTACACGGATTGGATAATTAACTGCAGTCTGGCTGTCAGCACATGAGGCAAAGTACAATCCTGAGAAAATCCTTCATTAACCCCGAGGTATTTCAATAATATTCATGAAAACACACATACTTATTAATTGTTTTTTTCCTGTTCTAATTTCTTTTGATTTTGTTTTTTTTAGGAATCCCCTCTCAAGTCCTGGCTTATAAGAGGACACAGCTATGACGTTTTTATAAGCGGATGTCATTGTTCTTCAAAGCAAAATATTACCTAAATAGTCAGATAGTCAAAAGTTTATAGTATTTAACATTTGCTTTGTGGAGAGACATCATTAAAAAAAATGTAAATTCAATCAATTTGTCTGCTCATGCACACTGTCACAAAAACCTAATGACCGGTCAAAGAAGCCACCGTTTTGCAGATGTTGTCACAAATGTGACCGTCAGGTGCACAAAATGAGCACAACTGTCCTGGCAGACATGTGTAAAACAAACACAGATGCACAATGATGCAACGCAAAGAGCTTGTTGAGCAATAACTCCACCACGGCACGTACAAGTTATGCTCCCTGACACATAATTTGATTTTAATGAACAACAAGTCACAAAGAATGAAGCTCAAAAAGCCCCGTCTCCATCGGCGTCCATCTGCAGAGCCGGGGTAATGAAGTGCTTGGCACATAGCACCTGGACAGGGAGAGTGTGTGCATTTAGTCTGATACGAGCACAATCCGCATGAACCCGTAAAAAGGAATAAACCTGTTTGTGTCAGCGCAGCATGTCATCCGTCCTGAGAAGAGAAGTGCTACTTTGGAACAAGAAGGAAAATGACAAACACCAGTTTGACGATCTGAAAGGTGTATTCCTCTGATGGGTTGTGTTTTTTGAATTTATGATTGTGGTATTAGTGTTTTTTGCAGATTAGATGGGTCGTCTGGGTTTTTGGTGCAAAAATTCAGATTATTAAACAAGTGGCAAGTGGTGGCAAGAATATGGAGGGCTTTTTTTAGCATCTGTCCTAAATTTGACTTCATTTGAGCAAATGCCCCCAATGACCTATTTAACTGAGGAGGAAGGCGCCTGTGAAACAGGGAGAGTCTACGCCTGTTTAGAGATATCTAAAAAAATAGGCACTTTGATTAGCAGAAAAATACTGCATGGTTGACTTTAGAACAGTTCTTTGTTTGCAATGGCCAACAACGTGTCAACGACGTGTTCACTTTCACTGCTCACAAACCGGAACTAGCGATGACTTCACTACGCTTTCCACCAGGTGTAATATGGGGCCCGGAGTCCTCTTCCATTCACAATACCCTATAACTGATAAACCCAGCACGTTTCAAATCATTGCTCGGACCTGGTTTCATTCCCTGACGGAGAAAAAGGGACCAGGTGGGCACAATACGGACCGAAAATGACCCATTAAATGAGATTGATGAAGAAAAAGGGGGAGAGAAGAAACAAGAGGAAGAAGTGAGGCCAAACTGCTCCGATAAATCAGCCAAGTCAGCCCAGCCAAGCTGAGCCTGGGTAGTGCTTTGCATTTAGTGTAACAGATTCCACTATATTATCTTGCAAAACGTGTGTGTGTGTGTGTGTGTGTGTGTGTGTGTGTGTGTGTGTGTGTGTGTGTATTTGTGTGTTGGAGAGTGGGTGGTGTGTGTGCTGGCGTGGGGATTATAAACTCGCTAAGACGGTCAGCCCTTACTCTTTTGCGTCAATCATACATATTCACAAATGCAAAAAAAGAAAAAACACACACACACACACACACACACACTCGCAAACAGACACTCACAAACACCATCCACCTGTCACACGGTTTCTGACTCGCTGTCTCTGGCTCTCTCTCAAACGCACATATGCACAGTTATCTGTTTTATGTCTGCCTCATTCACACGCTCACACGCTCAATGCCCACACACACATATTATGCACAAAAAAATAAATAAACAAGGTGCTCATGTTCCGAGTGCGTTCACCCAAAGTGACAGCTTTTCTGAACACACAGCTAAAGTTAAATCCTCTGTGTACTAGAGAGCAGCTTGGAGATTTATGATGGATTATATCACTCACACAGACGATCCAGCAAGGCTCAGCTAAGAAATCCATTTTAGTGGAGTTCTGTTGCATGCCAAACTGGCCCAGACTAGGCCCCTGTGACCATTTACCCCACTTCACTAAACATTTTAATTGGCTAGAACTGCAGATTCTAATTATCTATCAAGTATTGGGTTCTCACATATAGCCATAGACTCTAAATAAAGTGGATGCAACATCAAGGGAACATATTTGACCCAAAAGGAGTGATGTTGCTCCTAAAAAATGCTCAAAACAAACCCTTGTATTACAATTTGCAAATAAAATGTGAGCGTGTGTGCATTCATACATTATACAGTGCTCTGTCTCTAACGCCCGCCGTGTTTGTGAACTTCAACTGACGGGAAATATCTCAAAACCATTCAACGTAAAGATGAGCTCAAACGTGTCAGAGACGGATGCTCACACCACCGCCAGCGCAGGAAAGAGTGGAGGAAATATCACCGGCAGACTGTGACGCTGCGCTTCAGTACAGCTGCTGTGCATAGAGCGCCAGAGCAGTCAGAGCAGTCTGATGACTCCAAATCGGGGGAATTGCTAGCGTTCAAATGCCATCCTAACCTTTAAAATGCCCTCTAAACTTTTTTCATAAATAAAAAAAATTAAAAATTAAAACTTACAAATGAGCAGCAATATATACAGTACAATAAATAACCAAAAAGGAAAGGTCGAGAGGGAATCCCCCCCCACCGAAGCAGAATATTCAGAGGCAGGGGGGGGGACTGTGCTGTACATTGGTCATGCATGGAGCCGGGTGTGCTGGTGTGTAACTGCGCGTGTGGCGCTTGATCATGTGGCCGTTCAGAGCTAAGCTGTCATGTTGCTTTCCTATTTAGATCGCACCTCCTCGGGGGGGGGGGGGGGGAAACACTTGTTCGTGCGTCTGCCGCATACAGTCACGGCATGGCAACCTCAATCTCATCAAAGAGATGGGCAAAGACAAAAGAGAGAGTGGAATCCCCCCCCCCCCCCCGTCCTTGTGTGTGCGCCGATGCATACTTTTGTGTGCGCTTCCTTACAACATGCCTGTGAGTGTGTGAACGGTTAAAATTGAATGAAACCGACTCTTAGTGTGTGTGTGTGTGTGTGTGTGTGTGTGTGAGTGAACGCAATACATGGTGTTTTCTATCCTTTCCGGGCGCCGCTTGGATGGCGGCAGCTCCTTCACTCGTGGGGGGGAGAGTGTTTCTAAAAGTTCAGGTACACGCCACGAAAAAGTGTTGACCTTTCTGCCCGGATGCCGTCAGAATGGATAATCAAGGAATTAAGTGAATTAGAGGCTGGCAAGGGCATTTAGAGAGGGTGAGGGATGGATATGTGAGAGGGACTGTAATGAAGTCAATGGCGCGGGAGTAATGCCCCATCACCCGGCACCGACAGCGCCCCTGCGCCCCCCCCCCCCACACACACACACACATACACACACCTCCCCGCTCCTCCCGTCCTCCTGCAATACCTCTGGGCATCGGGGCAGAAGATATTAAAAAAGGTTGGCGCACGCCCCCTTTCAAGGGCGACTAGACGTTTCTCCCCTTTGGTCTCCTTATTGACAGATCGCCACGGGCTGTGCAGAGACGGCTCAGGGGCCGATATTTTCCACGAGCCAACGTTCGCAGAGAAGACTTCTGGCGACGTCTGGCCTTTTCCTTGGGTTGCTTTCCCATGCCTGCATCGACGCCGGGTCGTGTTCTGGGATGATGGTGATACCCAATGAAGAGCGACAGAGACCTGACGAAGCGGCTTTGCAACACGCACGTCGAGCTGGAGAACGACACACAATCATCAGTGAACATTTAGCTACTTCTCCGTTTTAGTCAGGTACACAAGTTACGTAAGAAAACTGCGGTAAAATGAGTCGGCATTGACTTTCACGTGAGATATAAACTTTATTACATATCTATCCAGAGTGACTTTCAATAAGTGCATTTCAACCAGGGGGATACAAACCCAGAAGAACAAGAAACAAGCAACAATAAGCCGATTTACATCTTGCTATAGCTAAGAGCCATTTTAAGTACCATTGAATGTCTTGTGTTTGTTAGTATAGTCTGAAGAAACATCAATTCCTTGAGTCAGGGTTCCGGGGGACTCGAACACACCCCCCCAAACAAACGCCTCCCCGGACCGACTTTCTCATTCTTAGTTCTACGTTAGTTAATCTGAATCTATAATAAATGGCATTGGTTTCGAATGGAGTTTGTTCAAAGCCGGGTCGAAAGAGCCATCGACCCGAGCGTCTCTAGTTAGGATTAAGAATTTGTTGATTTCAGCACTGTAGAGATTAGATAAGCAGGCACGCTAGCAGAATAAAGCGAGATGAAAAATAATGCATCTCGGCTTTCTTTCATCTCAAATGTTTGCACTTCAACAAACCTGCGAGTTGTCACTTCTTCTCAAATCTGGGCCCAACTGTCTTACAACAAATGCCAAAGCATAGAATGCTAATGTCCCTTGGCTGAAAATGAATTATTCAAAAGTACATCTCATTTGTTACGTCTCACTCCGAGCGAAGTGAGCCCACTCCCAAACCAAGTGGAACGTGTGATGGAGAGGAAGAGCGTTACGTCCAGGTCCCACAAAACATCCGTAAATGTTCCCGTCAAGCTTCTCTTCTCTTCTCTTGACAAACTGCGACCTCGATGAGCCCGACACTGCGGACGAGCAGCTCGGATGTGGGTCAGGAAGGTGTTGCGCTTGTTGTTATTTCGGTTTTTAAGCCCCATTACGATCGATGCACGGGGGGGGGGGGGGGGGGGGGGTGGGGGGGACCTGCTCTGCAAGCCGAGACTCAGCTACGACCGGAATGCCCAGCAGCAACCAGCGATCATGGTTGACTTTTCAACAGAAACAGTCACATGCCGACACCCAGAACGGGCAGAGAGTGTGAGTAATAGAAAGAGAGCTTACTCCCACCCACTGGCATTGTGAGTCTGTGTATTCCGGTACATGATGCATTTTTTTTTTTGAAAAACGTTTGTGCCAAATTGTGGTGCCGAGTCTCAGGAGGTCTCGTTAGCACTGTCAGTTTTACTGAGGATGACAAAGAAACGCAATAAACCGCGTTCCCCCCCCCCCTTTTTTTCTTTCTGTGGGCAACAGAAACACCATCTGAACCTCACCGTGACACTTTCCAGCCTGTTCCGCATTTGAGAAAGTGACCTCGGGCTTACTTTGCACCGATGTTTATCCGATCCATGCCATAGTAGGAAAAAGAGCACAACAAAAAAAGGACCGCCTGCCTCCTCGAATTACTCCCATCCACCCTATGGCTTTGCATGAGTTACAATTGTGACCTTGATGAAATACTCCTCACAAACATGTTTTGATTATGAAAGTCTTCAAAAGAGGTTTCGGCTTGAAAGCCCTCTCACGCTAAGGTCACGGTGGTCAGAGATCGTCCCGCCCGATGCAGGGGTTGGCGCCTAACAACGTGCCACCGTGAAAGTCAAAGTCGCGTGGTTGAAGTGACCCGGGTCGCCGTGTTACAGCAGCACACCAAACGGCCTCGCCAAGCGCAGTTTAATCAAATGAAAAAAAAGGTAGATGAAAGGACTTTTGTCCTTGTACTTTAGTTGGAAAATCAAAGCTATGCTACTGACATCTTTGGGAGAGATTTATGTCATAATCACTTGAAAGACTTTGCTTTGGTTCTTTCAACTACCAAAAGTAACCGTGTGGAGCTGGAAGAAGCGACGCTGCGTGTGTAAAGAGGCTCGGAGGGTGGGAGTGCTGCCTGTTAAGCCACCGTCTGCCTTGGAGAGAAAAAAATTCTGTCATTTATTTTTGACTATTTTCACTCAACAAACTTGGAAGGTGTTTACAGAAACAAAACAAAAAAATCTCCAGAGGAGTTTAAAGATAAAATGGAGAATGTGGTGATGAATAACGCAGCTCCCCCTCCAGCGCTGTCTCTCATGTTTCTTTCTCTGATTCTCTCTCTCTCTCCCTTCCGTAACTGCCCCTCTCTCCATCTAATTAGATTTGTCTGTAACCTCACTGTTCCTGCCCCCCCTTTCAGTTTCCTTTGTCTAGCAGCACCGCTTGATCCCATGTAGCACAGCTCACTTCGCAAATGGGATTTTAACCCACCACGGGGAGGCTTTTTTTTCCTAAAACAAGCCTCCTTTAATATAATGGAAGCTAACGTTGGTAAGGAAGCAGCCCCTTCTGAGGAGCGCATAGCGCTGCTGTTCAAAAATATATCCATAAAGACTTCCATTAAGACCGGGGGATCTTTAGAGGGCCGCTGCGGATAGAGGGGAGAATGTGTCCTTTCTAGTGCTTCCGAAGGCCTTTTTTCCTTCATCTCTCTGATGTATTTTTAAGCACGGTCTTAAGCCAACATGAAAATGAGTGGTGGTCCTCTCTCAGCTTCGAAACACCGAGGTGCTGTGTTACTTGACAAGAGTGTGTGTGCGCGTCAAGCCCCTTGAGCTCTCGCCCGGCTGACCGTGTCCTTTGTGAGCCTAAAAATCTTGGTTCTCACCAAATGTTCCTTTTCCCCCTCGTCAACCATTTCAACAAGAGTGGGAATTATAACAGTGAGAATAAAAGGCCTGGTACTCGACTGCAGAGGAACGACTAGTACCTGCCATCAGGTGCATCAGTATTTACTCTGAAGAATTCAGAAGGACAGTAAGCATTATTCTACAATAACCTCCGCAGCTTTGAGGATCCTGCTTCGCTAGACGCCGAAGTGATGGACGGTGTTAAAGGAGCCCAGTCAACTTTCGATGAGCTGCTGAGGCGTATGATGAGTCCTCGCTGCAGGTTGCTGCTTAACACGCAACTGCTACAAAAGTCCGGTTGGGCGGTGAAAACCCTTTGCCCTTTCCGGGATCAGGGACCTGACAAACACGGTGAATATACAACCCAAATACCCAAGCTAATTAGTGTTTAGTGGGCCCAGTGCGCAAAAAGGGGGACGTCACGTCCGACGTCACCCGTACTTGGCTGTTACAAATGAATATTAAAGACAACACAATAAAACGCCGCTATAAAATCTAAAGCGATCCTTTCACATGTTTACAATTCAAAGAGCAACAAAAGAGGAAATTTTAGGTTTCATTTGTCCCTTGGATGGTCAGAAAGGTAACCAGGAATTACTGTAGAGTTAAAGGAGATGGGAAACCTTCCTTTGCTTTTAAGTCATAATACAGACTGTAAATGCAAATGATTGTGCCAAACCATTGTAAATCTCTTTCAGCAATTGGATGTAATCAAATCTACATTTAAACTAGTTTATCAATAAAGGGAATAAAATACCCGTTTTGTGGTTTTAAAATAATGAATAATGAATAATAGTATTTTAAGCGTTGCTTCTTCTCAGTGATTCATAGACGGCCTGGAGTAACGCGCCAGCCCTTCAACAGCCCACCAAGAACAGTAAATGTGTGCGTTTTCCCCCATTGTCCAATGCTGCTGCCCCTCAGTCCATCTCTCATCCACTTACTGTAATCAGGAACGATGAGGCTTTGGGTGAAAGGGTCTGCCGGCGGCCACTGATCCCATTACGAAACCCGTTCTCCCAATGCTAAGGTCAACCTTCTGCAGCAAGTGATGCAGGACAAGCGGAGGGAGACGGTGTGTGTTTTTGGCGCATTCATGTGCGCATTTGTGGACACCTTTGGCCGGCAAGGCTGACATCAGAGAGCAGACGACGCATTGCTATTACAGGACTGTGTGTCGAGATAGCGTTTTCTCATTCATCACTCATCAGAGGGGTTTAGTAGAGAGGGAGTGAGAGATAGAGAGGAAGTAACTTGAGACCGAGTGAGAACTAGAGAAAATGATTTTTTTTTTTAAGTGAATAACCGATAACAAATAAAATAAACAAACCAATATATTGGCTCCTAAATGCTGCTAATGATTTATTAATCCGAGGCAATGGTAAACAGCATGATGCCAGCGCCACATAATGAACGGCCTATGGTAATGGGGACTGAGGCACAGACAACGCTCCGTGTAACAGTCACATTGATCTTTCCCCTGCCTGGTTTCGGGTGCCACAACAAAACATTCCTCCCCCCCCCCAACGTCAATGTCAGGGCCTCAGGGTGACAAAACTGTCGCCATTGTTCTGGCATTCAATGGTCTTTAGTCAACAACCGCTTTGGGAAATGCCGTTGCTTTATAACGCTGAATGTCAACCAGGAGCACACAGACGAGGAGATTAAAGGGGAGTCTCGTGGTGGCAGTAAAAGAGGCATTGCAGGATAGCGTTGGTTTCATTTTGGAGTAGTGCGTTTAAGTTACTTGAAAACCACCATCTGCGGTTGTTCAAATTTCTCCCTGACGGACGGCGAGCACACATCCACACTCCACTCGACTTTCCTTTCAGCCGAGAGGGGAGGAAATGCTTGCCGACGTATAAATCTCCACCCTGCGCTCTCCTCTCCTTCGTATGCACGGATGGATGCTTTTGAAGATGATTAACTCATTTGCCCTCTGCAAAGGCCCCTTCTTTCTCACAGCCTTCACTGATCCATCACATTACATCTGTGCATTCCGAGATGTGCAGGATGTACGGAGCCACTTCTCTCGCTTCGGGCCCAGTGGCTGGCTGTCTGACTTGCAAACCAGTCGGTCAGGATTGACCCCGCTGGAGCCCTAGTCACTGTTTCTTTACTTCATCTGCCATCACTGCAGATAAATAAACAACTTGTGGCGTTCTTTGCATTCAAACTCATCTTTTGTTTGTTCCCTATTTCAACTTTACCGCAACACGTACTGATGCCATTATATGACATCAGTACATTTTAACATCAGTAAATGATTCTTAATGCTTTGTCATTGGTGCAACCCGGTTGGCTTCTGCCAAATGGGACCATATATGCAGGTTCCTCTCCTTCAGCAGTGGCCAGCGGGTCAGCAGAGAGGTCAGCAGAGAGGTCAGCAGAGCCTATGCTGACACAAGGCTGTAGCTGCCCCAGGCTGCTTAGCGACAAGCAGCAACATCTAAATGCACACTTTCATTGGTGACTTCCATTGGGCAAAGGACAAGCAAGCAATCGCGGATAAAATAAATCCCAAAATTGAGTGAATGAAGGCTTGGAAAACACTTGGGATGAACTCCCCCACAGTACAGTTAAATTGGGCCTCTGGAGAAATGTCAACGGCCCATCTCTTTTTTTGTGTATTGCCGTAAAAACAAAAGTAGCATGATGACATCAAAGCAGAGATGTGTTTTGTTGGTGAGACTGGCAAACAAACCTACAGATTAACTGGCACCAGCACTGACTGCACTCACTTCACATCACTGAAAATATGTGCAGTGCCAACGGACACTGACTTCAAATGTGCAGAGATAAACGATAATCTCCAATATCTCAACACAATTAACATTCTAACAGTCTCTAGGACTTGTAATGTAAAATATGACAACATTCGACTATTTTATTTTCAAAACACTGTATTTCCCTTTGCTCCCCATTGGCAATCATGATCACAATTTGAGAGGACCTTAGGATGAAGCAGACTAAGTCACGGGGGACAAAGTCCACTTCCAGTAGGCAGACAGACAGTCAACTTGGCAATTGTCTTTTATTGCCATCGGAGGCAAACTGGGTTGCCAGGTTGAGATGAGGTCACACATGGTCGACGGGGCACTGGCTCTACCTCATGGCTCCCACAGCGGGGCACGCACGCACACGCACACACACACACACACACACACACACACACACACACACACACACACACACACACACACACACACACACACACACACGTACTTGCAGGAACTGGCAGATTAGAGGAATGCTCCCGTTCAGCACAGGGGGCAACGGAAGTCTGTCAAAATGAAGCTGCACTACCGAGCTGTGAGTTGATGTAACTACCGCGGAGCAGGCAGTATTTGGGGGTTGCCAGTTCAGCCTCAGCCACACACTCACACAAATACACACAAAAAAAAAACGTAGGAGTTGCTATTCAGATATTGCCGTCTCACAAAAAGAAAATGTCCAACTATTTGGCGAACACTGATAGAATTCAGTGCACAAAGAAATGAGATATGGTACAGGTTTGTCATTTCTTTATAGGTCCTCTTGTGTCGGGGTGCCATTCACTTCTCTCCTCTACGCAGAAATGTTTATTGGATCGAGCACAGGGAGCCAAATGAAGATGCACTGATAAACAAACCACATCTTGGTCCTTAAACGGGCGTTAATGTGCGCGCGGCAGGCATATTTACAACGGTTAACAAACAGCCCCGGAGGGGAGGGGGGGGGGGGGGGGGTAAGAGGCAGCACCAGAGTGTCAGAAGAGACGGCAAGTAGAAGAAATAAACTTTATGGAAATGGCCGACCAGTGGAGACACCAGACTTCACACTGCATAATGCAACAAAAGAAGGGGATGATTTTCTGTCAGAGTACTTTTTAATATTCATACGTTACATTTTCCAACTTAATTGGAACCTGTCAGGGTGCATATTCTGAGTGTGGCGTCGCAGCGGCAGCTGGGCCGTCTCCCTACAGCTCGTGAGATGCAATAAAAGGAGAGGGAGAGCGAGAGAAAGGCGGGCACTATGAAATGCAATTCAGCGTCAATGGGAGTCAAAAACACATTACCGCGAGCGAGGCTCGAGTAAACCTGTAAAGAGAAGATTGTTTAAGACAAATACGCCTGTTCAATACCAACTATTCCCCCGGGGGTCTCTCTCTCATTAGCTCTACCCGTCCACGCACACCGACGCAGACCACACTCGCATGGAGTTCCTGCAGAGGAACTAGAGCCAGTCTGACACTGGATTCATGTGGCCATATTGACAGGATAATTATGTAATTTAGTTGTCATTCTGGTCAGTGAATGTGGTGTAAAATCTCTTCTAATTAGCTTCCATCATAGTTGAGCTACAGAACAAGTATATTATCTGTGAGGGAAAAGTGAAGATGGAGAAAATCCGCTTGCTAAATGTATACTGGGGGTGTGTCAAGGAGCTCTCAGCCTGCTCTCTGTCTGCATCCTGCCGCCAGCATTAAGGCATTATTCTCAGATGGATAAAAAAAAAAGGAACAAAACTCTGGAATGGGTCACCAAGATAAAACTGCAATCTGTTTCTGTGTGTGTTTTGTTTTTATGAAATGCTGAAAGACTTCAGATCAGTTCAGTCAAGGTATTGCTCATCATTATGATGATGTTCTTGTTCCTCAGGCACAACAGTAACGCACAAACATTTACAGCTTTCACGTCCGCTCCTGTACTAGGTGGACCTCCCTCATCACACCCCTCGGCCCACTCCATTTCCATTTCCTGACCATTTACCGGCAAAAAGCTTTGGGTTCAAGAGCGAGAGCCTAAGCTCCAACTTTGCAACACAACTGAACCACAAATAGCCCTGAAAAATGAACAGCAGCAGAAGTGCACCATTTTACAGTGTTTTTTTGGGGGTGCAGTTAGAAGTAGTACAATAACCTGTGCCTAAAATAATTTGACACTTATCGAGCCCTTTTAACTGGGAGAACTGGGAGATTCAGTGTTTTGACATCTAGGCCTTACCCGCCGTGCTCTCAACATGAAACAGCAAGCTCAACACAACACAGGGAAGTGCTAATAATGAAAAACAGTTAAGCTGTAATATATTGTGGTTATTATTAACAGATACTGATGCTATCTCATTTTTTTCTATGATAAAATATCCCTAAATGTGAGTGCAAAATAGCCAACTATTTTATATTATATCGTAGAGGAATTAATTTTGTTATAAATATTCGGAAACATTCGGTGCTCAATCGACCCTCAATGTGTTTGAGCACATAGGTTAGGCGCGCGCGCGCTCTCACACACACACACACACACACACACACACACACACACACACACACACACACACACACACACACACACACACACACACACACACACACACACACACACACACACACACACACACACACACACACACACACACACACACACACACACACACACAGACAAAAACACCAGGCACATAGTTCAGAACATCTGGAGCTGAAGTCAATTGGAAGTCACCACACAACGCTGGCGGTCAACCAAAGCAGAGGGCGACCGATCTCGTCAAACACAGCCATCTTCATCGTTGGCCGGCCTCTGCCTCCCTGAACCTTCCACCTCTGAAATGTACCCCGATGACATTGAGAAGGAATCGCAGGCTCTCTCCTCCAGCGCCGCAGGGTGCAGGAAGTTCAGGACCAAAGTCAAACCAATGACGGCAAAAAGTTACCTCTGAGGTGAAATGGAGCAATCGGTTTCCATTAATTGACCTCACAAGTTTTAAAGTGTTTTAAACCGTTAACATGGTTACCAGCACTGTTGACATTGTTGGGGCACCGATTGATTGGCTCCTGACCTTAACAGAGCGGATATCAGTTGATCGGAAACACACAGGACACAGCGCCACGGACATGAAAATGCATTGTTGTCATTGTCTAAGTTCTTCCGCATGACAACTAAGATTAAACTTTTTTGATCGGACTATAAAACTTGCAATCTAAAAAGCACAACAGCATTTTCTCACAAAAAATTGCAATAACAGCACCATACTTTCCCTTTGGGATTCAGCCTTTAATATAAAAGCTTACTCGTCTGTGTGTTCGCATTGTTTATTTGGATTCTTAATAACATACCCTGAAAGCCACTAACGCTAGAATATTTGTTTGTATAATATCTTCTGTTACCTGATTTTAGAATATTCTTTCCAAAGGCTTCAACATTCCAGGTCGAAACAGTCTACATACATCAGCATTTGCACATTTATTTTACCACAGTTCTACCAGCAATCTGGATGTACTCGACTCAGAAGAATTGCCTTTTTTCCAACAGCTAGGACATTAGACAGGAGGGGGCGGAAAATGCATCTCTTGAATCAGCAAAAGGCCTCGCAAATGCATTCTCTCTCACAAGGGATAGATCATCGTGAGGTGATGAGTGCAGACCTACAGAGAGAAGTGGAAGGTCTGCTTTGAGAAAAAGGCTTCGCTCCACGTATGATGCTTCTGCTAATGGAACGCAAGGATATTGACTAAAAGAACGACATCCCATGTCTATCAGAGGGTGTTGGCACCATGAGGTCAGGGGAAACATGGTTCCAGGGGACTTCCTTTAAGTGGGCACTCAGACTAAAAACAGCTCGGGGCATGTTGCCTCAGATGCTTAACGGTGTAGTTATACATGTTTGGCAGAACAATTTCGGTACTCTTAAAAGTTGTCACGGTGTCCCTTTTCAGTCAATCAAGTTCTTCTACAACAAACTGGACAAACATCGCTTCAAGCATAGACCTGTGGAAGCAGAGCAGAGATTTGCTGGCACCACGTCACACACTTCACGCGTGGTGATGGAAATAAACGTGAAGAGTTCAAAACTCCCACATTTGTACCAATTCGACCAACTTTCCCCGTAGCTTTACTTTAGTGTGTGGCCTTGTGCACAAAATCATTTTGTAATTGTCTTATAAAAATAGAATGAGAGCTTTCTAATGAGCCTTCTATTTTTTTCTTCTTCTGGGGAACAGTGAAGTAGATGTCGCATCTCTTCACCATGTTTGATGGAATAACAGTGGTTTTGACCATTTTACTACCCTAAAAGTTTTTAATAATATTTAAAAAGGAAAGAGGAAAGAGCTTGAGCAGCAATTGCCATCCATCCGGCTATCTAAGTATATGGATGGAATTTGATTGTGTATATGCATGTAGTTTATTTGATATTTGCATACTATATATACGTATATATATTTATATATATGTGTGGAATACTGAGGACCAAATAAGCCCAGCGTTTGAGTGTGAAGTTGAATGCGTAATCCTACAAGCAGCAGCATTACCGGAGGCCTTGCAACTAAAAGCACGTACAAGCACATGGGCTCTTTAAGATTGTCCAGAAAAGATCTCAAACATTCAGACTGAAAGGATAATGCCAACACTCGTTCACGCTAGGAATAACGAAACATTTGGAAAAAGGCAAAACAATTTTGCGTTTGGATGTCAGAAGCACAGCAGAAAAAAACATCTGTGGCCCCCCCTAAAGGTACAGTTTGCCCACACAAGATGATAGATCCAACTTTGGGCCAGCTCACAAAAAACGTATCTGTATCTCCCACGACAGTTCTCTCATGCAGCTATTTTTCTCCCGTTTCAAGGGGCAAGCCTCTCAAGGTGTGTTATCATTTAGCGCGGCGCTGTTTCCTGCTGCTGAATTGATTCTGTGGGTTGAAGGGTAGCCGTCTCCTTAGCATCCTCCAGCTAACCCACCCAGACCCAACCCGATACAGTCCAGCCCACATACTCTCTCTGTTCTCGTCCGAAAAACCCCGAAAAAGGGGGTGGGCACGAAAAGCCTTCTTCTAGGGAGGAGTGTGAAACCCTCCTTGAAGAAAAACCGGGCCTTCCATCGCTTTCTTGCTGCCTCTCCCCGGCTCGTGTGTTGCTCACAAAGGCAGCAGACGGTTGTGTAAAAAAAAAAAAAAAAATCAATTCCACGGAGCCCCCAGATGAAAGAACAGACGGAAAAAAGAGCAGAGAAAGACAGCGGAGCTGAAGATTTCACCGGGCAAAAATAACCCACGGTTATTGGCTAGTCTTCCAAACTGTGTCTGTCCTCACTCACCGGAGAGTATGAACATGTGGGATGACGAGGCGGTGGGATGCTTAAACTTCTCCCAACCCAATAATAAACACACAGATCATTGCACCTATGGAAACACTAACAAGACACACCGTTTCTGTCTGTTACATCACACTCTCATTCCCCAGCTAAAAAAAAGCTGTCAGCTGTACATTTTCTAAGAAATATTTGCAATATATTATAAACCTTTCATTATGCTTTTCATGAGTTAAATAAGGTTATTTAAGGTAACCTTAGTGGATAACTGGGATAGCTATTAAACTCAAACTACCATTGATCTATTGGGCAACAAGTTGTCCCTCAGACAGAGACAGTCTGAAGAGAAATTCTTGAACAATGGACGAGCGTTGCTTGCTTTCTTTGTACGGCCCAAACTCTTAATTATTCTTGGCTACAAACATTGTGTCATTATTGCCCTTTCAAAGTGGAGGACGTCGATGGCTGGAAGGGACGAAAATTAATTTTGCTCTGGCCTCGGATACACATCAACAGAAAGGGAAGGACCAAAAAAATAAAAATAATAAACATACGTTGATGGTCTGTTCTAGGTTTGTGAGCGAGAGATCGAGAGAGAAATTAATCCAGAAGACCCGCCAACTCGGGATGAGGCTCCAGCTGTGCATCAAACCGCATCAAACAGCAACTAACTAGGATCCCGAACTGACCATCTACAGACGAGCTTCTGATGCTGCCCAAAATCTCCCCTCAGACCACAACGTTTCAACAGCCCTCAACCAGTTCTAGCATTAACGTGCTGGTTGTTCCTGGCAACGCAAATGCAAACGAGAGAGAGAGAGAGAAGAAGAACAAAAAGGAGAGGATTAGGTCGTGAAAGAAGGAGAGAGGGCGAGTGTTAATGAGTGGAAGGGTTAGTGAGAGGAAGATGAGACACACCGAAGACCCACTCATGACGGCAGATGGAGATTAACAACTCCTAGACCAGGTATACAAGTATACACCCATTCTATTCAGTCAGAATATACGCGTGTATGAACACATGCTTGTTTTGTGTTGCGTTAGTGTGTGTGCAAGTGCAAAAACATACAAAAACATAATCGTATAATAGAAGACACGAGACCACTTTGTTTCCTTTCTGTCTTCAACTACCTCCATTCTTTCTTTTGCGAGTTGGCGTCTGAGGATGTTCTTGTGTACCTGCCACTTTATGTAACACATTCTTTTATTTCCAGGTGCTTCACCTGCACTTCAAGCTGCGAGCACAAGACTTGAGCTGACAAGATATCATCGGATTACAAAGCACATTTCCCCGTGAGTTTAACGCTCGACACACCTGCGCCTGAGCTGGTCAGGCATGCAGGTGGAGACGGAGCTGCGGCTCTCTCCTCCCCATCATTGTCTGTGGCATTTGTAAAAGGGCACTCGCGGGGAGCCGTGGACATGACAAGCCCCGGCTCCATCTGCATCCCGTGATTGCTCCGTGGTCTGAATCTAACGGACGCTTTCCGAGCCACTGGAGCGACGGGACACTTTAGCAGCGAGGCGACGAAAAGTTACGTAAACAGGTAGAAAAAAAAAAAAAACATTCGGGCAGTAGCGGTAATACCGTTTCTCTGTTGGCCACATCCTCTCCTACCGAGGGAGGAGGTCACTTGCTGGCTAGAGTGCTGGCCTTCATTGGAAAAAGAAGAAGAATTAAAACGCACACACACACACACACACACACTCATTCAAGCGAGTTAAAACAAAGACATGCTTGAGGGTAATTGGACGAACAGGCAGGGCCATTGCGAAGCTGGAGACGGGGAGAAACAACGCGCGGACCGACCTACGAGGCGACGACGCGCATAAAAGCTTGATTAGCTGCGCATTACAAAGCGGGCCCGCTTTCTTTCTGAAAGTACTTCAGCCCTCACTGGAACCCCAGAGTATTTCATCCCAGGGTCCGCGGAATGCGAAGAGAGAAAACTTGTGTTCTCTTTCATGGTACATGTGTACTTCTGATGTGAAGAGGGGATTGAAATGCTCCCGATGGCAGGCCTTGGTGATTTGTCAAGAATGATGGTACATCTGCGGGAGGCGCTATTAATGATGCACCGGCCGTGGTTACAAGCTCCCTTTGTGCTGAACGCGCGCGCACACACACACGCGCACGCACACACACACACACACACACACACACACACACACACACACACACACACACGCGCGCACACACACACGCGTTACAACTGAGGACACCACCAGTAGGATGTGTTTGGCGTGAGTCTACCAGAGAAGCCCACTTGAAGTCACACGGTTACGTCAGTAACATCAGTTATACAGACTAGTTGATGACACAATCAAAAGATTGAGCAATACTTAAGATGCATTTTGCATGCAAAAGATGGTTTAAACAATGGCTGGCTGAGGAGTTTTTGGCCAAAGAAATAAACTGTTGGAAATCCTCAAATTAAATTTGGTTGAAATATTGGGCCCAAAAAACCAACCCACACGTTGACTTTGATCTGAAATGTAACATTTCCTCTACATTTTTTCATATGGGAAATTGAATGACTTTCAATACTGCTTCTATGTTTCTAATGGTACTAAAAAGCTTTAAGGCCAGAACGCGACTGAACTGAAATGCACGCTGAACGGGACAGAAGGAGTGAGGCGAAAGAGGGAGGAGGGCAACACATCCCAGGACACCGAGAGGTCAGGGGGCGGCGTGTTGAGCTTGTGTAGTGGGCAAGAGGGTGGAGGGAGGGGGGGGGAACGGGGGCATCTGTCTACTGTTCCATTTGCCATCTGTGAGACGTACCACTGCCAGGGTGCCTAATCAGGCCATCCATCACCCCCCCATACAAACACTGTCAATTAAACGCTGTCCCGAGGCTGAAAGTGGCCCTCATGCCATTGCAAAAAAAAAAGTTCTATCGGGAAGTGTTTAGGTGGTTTTTGATGTTCTTCTGCAGACGTTTCAGTCACTCTGGCTTCTTCTAGCAGCTCCTCGCTGCTATTTACTTAGATTCTGAAAGACTCTGTTGTTAACACACAGCTCCTGGTGCTGGGACACATAATGTTACGAGCAGAACATTAATATTTATATTTATATTAAACTGCGATAACATGTGCATGAGTGTATCAACATTTTATGGGTCCCACTCCACTCAGCCAGTTACAACTGGGACGAACAGCTTCATAATTAACTTGTTAATTATTGAGGATTCGCTCACTTTGAAAATAAAATTTTGTCCAAATATTCCTGGTTCACGATGATGGGAAAGAATCACCCCAAAACCAGCCTCTTTCAAAGAAGCAGATCAACTATTTGTCAACAGATTTCTTCAAGGCCATGTGCAGTCCATGATGCCCTCAGACAACAAAAAAACTCATTTTCTATGTTTGCTATCATCCGTTTGCCTTTGTTCAGTCTGTGTGCCGTTATTGTCCCAACTTTTACTCTCAAGTTAAGTTCAGCCAAAATATCAACAACAGACATTAGGTCATTCCTAGAGACTGAGACAAGGGGTTGGAGTTTTATTCCCACCACTTTGTAGACAGAGCAGAAATCAATCCACACCTTGAATGAACAGCCTTGTGATGTCCTTCAAAAAAATGCCAGATGGGCAGATAAGATATTGCTGTTTGAGATTCCGGAGAATTAGAGACAAAAAAAACGAGGCCTAGTCAGCACCACTATCAACAGATTAATCAATAAAGATACATGTGTGCATATCTACACATTAGAATAAGATAACACTACTGCCAGTAACCAAACATTTAAACTTAAATGCTGTTTTGGGTTTGAATCAAGAACCACTGGATACATCTCTGAAAGGAGACACAGCCCCTTCGGTCCAGAGACATCTGCATGTCCCACTCAGACACACGCCCATAGCAGACTGTTTCTATGCATTGTGACCAAAGGCGGCAAATCCATCAGGGCCCTCCTCCTCCTCCTCCTCCTCCTCCGTCAAACCTGGATTTCATTAGCTGGCACTTGCAGGTCACACACTGTGAATAGCGTGCAGACGGCTCTTAATCACCGACCAATTAGCGGCGCGCTGATCGAAGAGCCAGCAAAGCGTTGTACCGTTCATTAAGTTAGCGATAAACATGACCATGGTCCTAACAGAGGACTAACTGTCTTACCTAAAACCAGTGTGTCGGTGCTCTATTATTTATAGCTGTGTCCTCACAGTCAGTTCAACTTCTCAAAAGCTAAGCAGTTAACATTAGGTAACAGTGAATCCTCCAGTAGACACAAGGAATGTCACTGCTAAAGCTTTGTTTTTCCCCATGAATTCCAAAGATTCACTTTAGGATTCCCTCTACAGATCAGCCGTGGCTAAATACCTCATGAACTTACAGTTCTTGATTTACATTCCATCTAGATTGAGGAGAGTCGAAAAAAGCACAATACACCGAAAGCCATTGCAAAAATGTTGAGTCACGTACTTTCGATGATTATCAAAGTTTCCACCTTATGGCTCCGCTAGCAGACAATCGGGACCAAATTAAAAACACTGTTTACTTTTTTGCTGAAGGCATCTGACATTTGATAAAACATAAATACTTTCTGGCAGACAAGCAACAACTGCCGCCAAACGACCAGGAGGGGGTAGTGTAATAAACTACATTATATGGGACATCCAACATAACACTTCTATCCACTAAAAACAAAGGGAAAATCAACCATGCAACCCCTGAACTTAGCAGGGCCCCTTAAAATAAGCAGGGCCCCTTAAATATTCACAGGATTAAGTCTTTAGCTGGTGACATTCTCAAATTTTGTCGACGTGATTTTTGTTAAGCTTTACCTGTTCGCAGTTTGGTGCTGGGAGGGTAACGTACAGTAAATGTCAGAGCATTTTTTGCCCCCCGAAGACAGCACCCACTCGCTTGAACCAGCAATGACGAGACGACTGCACAAAACAGGGCGTCCTCAATTAGAGTATTGATTAGCAGAAGTTAGGGCTCAGTAGGGGCCGCTATTACCAAAAGCAATGCTCGCACAGAACTACATGTGAAAAGTTGGGAGTCCCCGTCTCCTTGTCTCTCTCTTTTTTTTATTTTTTATAAACGCAAACCAGTTCTAATTTGGAGGGCCGTCAGCTTGCTAAATGCACTCTAACTCTCTCTGGCACTGAGGTCACACAACCCGCCGAGCGCACTCATAAACAAATTAATTGGCTTGCCAGCACTATTTATGTGCTCTGCACAGACAATGCACCAAACACACGCCTCCCGCATCCCTGCTTCCCAGGTACTGTTTGGTATGGAGAGTAGTGAGTAGGTGCCATACAGTCAAAATAATTAATATTCCACTGGGAATCAACAGGCATTTGAAATATTCAAAAATATCGTTAAGTAGAAATTATTTTATATACGGTGCACATCGTCGTGATTGAATTGAGTTAAATCGCAAAGCTTGTAGAAAAATATTGTCCCTATCCAAAGTTTGTCCTTCCTTGATAATGAATAATCTAACCTAATCAACACTTAATCTATATTTGTGAAGAATGTTACAGCTGCATAATGAGGTTTTACAATTTTAACTTGAGAATAATGTAGCTATTACGAATGCCATTGTTGGGCCACAGAAAGAAAATACAACCCAAAAATGTATGCAAAACTGAGAATACGGGGACAAGCGAACTACTAACGTCTTTCGGGGGATCCAGCGGAGAGTCTGAATCATTGATCTTCATGATGTGCTTTTGGTGGTCTAGTGCTGAGCTTGTTCAGCATATAATACTTAGACCCTATGAAAAATGACTCTCCATTTTGATGTGTCACTTTTTCTTGAAAATTAAATGGTCAGATTATTCCTCAGAAGTCGAAGCCTCCACTACGGGTCAACGATCAGAGGCCAGGGTCATATTCAAATAGCCAGCCCCCCCCCTCCCCTTACTCTCAGGCAGTCAACCAGAATAGATCTGTACGAGTTTGTGTCATTTTTTAGATTAAACAACGTTGCAGCCTACAGAATGAGACACATCTAAATAACGCTGATATTGACGGTTCGAATCCCGGCTGCCCCGTGTGCCATGTCAAAGTGTCCCTGAGCAAGACACCCAACCCCTGATTGCTCTCCAGGCAAAATGTAAACCATGGGTTAAAATGCAACGTAAGTCGCTCTGGATAAAAGCGTCAGCTAAATGTCATGTAATGTAATATAGTGTATTCTCAGGTGTCCAGTGTGTCCTGGCAGCACAAAACATGTAACACTTTGGAACACAAACTATTATAAAGAGCAGCCAATCGGCTTTAAAAAAAAAAAATGGATATTTTACTTTGTAAATCGGTCAAATTGAATTGACTATTGAGTATGTTGCTACTCAACACATTGATTTCCGTTTGAATGCGAATCCTCAAACACATCCATGCACACAGACCCCCCCCACACACACACACACACGACACAAGAAGGTCGTAAAAAGATGGACAAAGACACAGACACCACCCTTTATGCTTGGGGCAAAACGGTTTACATAAAACCACAAATCTCAGTGGAGACACAGACCTTTGCTGAGCGCGTGCCTGGTCTTGCTAAAGTAGAAAAACCGCTTGAGCAGGAACGAAGCAGCAGCCCAAATATGCAGTATAGTCTACAGTATTGTCAAGTTCAAGACTCTGAAGAACTTGGAGGACTACTTTTAGTCAAGATCATGAGGCATGAGCAACTGATTTTTCTGCTTTGTACCATTAGCTTATGCGTGCAATATGCCTTGCAAATAGTTACATTCAGTATTTGAACAGTGGTGAGAACAGTCTTTTAATAATTATTAACATGGATACATTTTTTAATTCACTTTAATTTTTTTGTGTCATTTTGGTGCATTTTGTCCCGACAAAAAGGTTATTTGGTGTAATATTTTCTGTGTTTTTACCATTTTGAAAGTTGATTTATAGGTTTTAATCTGCACACGATTCCTCCGCTTCAACCCTCTGACATGTATTTGTAATGAGTCGGAGGATTTAGCACAATTATAATTGTTGCAGGGGCCAAAACAAATGATTTCCCTGTATGTATGTGGACATGGAATGTTGTTGAGAAATCAATAACTTAGTGGGTATTGATGTGCTACAAGGGCGATAGCAGAGGGGAAAATGGCAATGTAAAAATAAAAAGAATTGAAATCATTATGTTAGTTAGTTAAGTGTGTGGCCTCTTTCTATCTCTCTATAGCTGGTCTTTTTATCTACTTTTGGACTAAGTGAAAATGTGACAGTCACGCAGAGACGAGGCCGACTTGCCTAAACTTAATTAGGAACCAGACCCTAAAACCACAGTCTGAGCAACAGCGAACACCTCCAAGTGAACATTGGTCAAAATATTCTCACTTTCCAAAAATACACTTGCCCTCGAAAAAGGTCTAAACTCAAAGTGTCAAAGATTGAAGAACACACACGGAGAGCTTCTGCGGCTCCTTGTAATAACCCAACACAAGCGCTCTTTCTCTCCTTTGTCTCTCACACTTAGAGATTAGAGCATCTGGCATCGTCTCAACTGGACCCGAGCCGGGCATCACTCATCCTTCAACCCTTGCCTTCGCCGCCTAACCTGGGAAACACATGATGCACACTACACACTGTATTGTGTGTACTGAATAAATATAACAAAAGGAACAAAGTCCACGTACACAATTTCACACTTGATCGGGGGGGGGTGCATGCATGCAGTCACAGACTCAAAAAGGTGCGTTGTGTCTCACTTATACACATATACAAATAGGCCATGAGAACAGATCCCACTGCTCAATGGGATTCATCCTAATAAGGACGGAGAGCGCTTTCATCAGTCAGAAATGAAATCAATCCGAGGATGAAAAAGAAGGAGCACAGAGCGCGAGCGTAATCAATCCCGTTACTTAAGTAAAATCTGCAACATGCTGCTCTCTTCAGTGCTCTCAATTGACCTAAATTATGAAACTCCAGCGCCATATTCGAACAAAGCCGTGTGCTAACTAAATTTTGCAGTTGGACTGGCGATGATTCTGTGCACCATCAGAGCTTCCAGAGTGAGACAGAGAAGCTGGTTCGGCCATGAATTATGAATTAATCTGAAGTTTGCTGAGCTTTGTTTGCTCTTTGTGATCAGAAGTGTGATAAGGATCACAGAGAGATTATAGGCGGCGATACCAGTGTGATCAACCTAATTCCTCTGTTCACAGATTGAGCACGAAGTCATTCTGCTCCTCTGGCCCTCCGCGGCCTTTTGACCTTCAGCCGCACTGGTCCGTCTAAGAATCACCATCATCGCTGCTGTGACACAGCTCAAACTCGTATGCTACGTGTAGACCTAAAGGCAAGATTCACCGTGGGAATCACAGACTGTTCATTCGTATCAATTACACCACAATCAATGTAGTGGAAGTGGGTCATACCTTCGGAATGGAAACAAACCAAAAATGTGTTGTCAACCTTCGCCAAATGCAACCAAGATTGGTCCTTTAAAACGTTGTGGATGTACAGAAAACGTCCTTAAAACCATAGTCACATATTTAAAAAAAAAAACTAAAAGTTTTTTTCGAAGTCAGTAATGATTGATCAACATTTATGTTGCGATATATAAATATATCTTTCAGTATTTCAAAAGACGAAAATCCTTTTTCTGTGGTGTCAATAAGCCTTCACACCACAGAGTCATTCACACGCATTTCTCCCAAGAAAAATATTTGAACTATTAGAACAGAATCTAATCAGATTACTGTATAGTCCTGAAACGTTTCAAGGGAAATGTACGGGTGTGATTATCTATCCATAAAACACAAGCTCAAGCCCTGTGCTTGACACGAAACTTAATCATATATTGGTAGCCCCCTAGATTTAAACTCAAGAACAATCATTTTGGCGAGACATTTTTTAATTGAGGGGTTGGGTTCTTCTGAATGACAGCAAGAGAGAGGAGAAATAGAGAAGCTTTTAGCTTCCCTCTTTCAGACAACCCTCAGGAGCGTCCAGACGAGAAGGTATTCAAGTGCTAAATCCCTTTAATCTCACACATCAAAAAGCAACTCACTTCCAGCACTTAGCTGTCTCTAGCTACTGAAATAAGCCAGGGCCTGCAGCTTCATCTACCCAACAAAACACCAGAGTTTTCAGGCATTAAATCAGGGAGCCCTTCCCTGTAATATATATATTTTGTTTGATTATTTTTATATTTATTTATCACTGAAGAGCGCATTCTCCACGTTGTTTACATCCTTTCAGCAGCCGGTTGCGATATCAAAGTTCATGCTTTCTAAAATAATTCCCCGCATCAGTCAGTCCCTTGCAGAAAAAAAACAGTGCATGGTCATTTCTGAAAGACAAAACCATCGCACCCCCAAGCTCTCGCAGCACAGGAAGTCAGTCCAATGGATAAATTAGTGTCAATGCGCTTGTCCACCTCCCTATCGGGGGTTACCCCCCCTCCTCCTCCTCCTCCTCCGCGTCACACCAACATGCATCATGTTTGATGGCTGCAGGCAACTTTTCATGTCATCTCAAACCCGACGCTTAACAACCCCTGGCCTCCGCACTATCAATCACGATGTCCCAGGCAAAACTGTACGTAAATGTGCACAAACTCAATACATATGTTTACACACACACACACACAGACACAGACATGCAAACTAGTGTTTTTGTGACAGCAAACACATGTAATAAAAAAGAAAGCCTATCGGCTCACACCGATGCATACTAAACAGAAGTCTGCCATTTATTGTTGGCGACCGCTGTATAAAACAATCAACCTGGCACATGTGTGTGTGTGTGCGTGCGTGTGTGTGCGTCTGCGAGTGTATGTGGTGACTGTCATATCTGAACAGCAAAAAAAATAAAAAGTTCAGTCAGCACGCCTCTAAATTAAAAGGGCTGAAGGCTGAAGCCAGAGGACATTTCCTTCAGGTGAAAGAATGGACAAAGACGAACGCGAGTCAGCCAACAGCGGCGGCCCGTCAGCACACGCCTCCGTCAAGATGACGGAAACGTTTTGTTTGATTGCGTGTGGGACACTTCACGTGTAATCGCAGCAAAACAAAACAGGCGGGGATTTGGCTTGCATTAATGCGCTTGGGTGAGACTGAAATCTTCGGACATGCAAAGAGACGGCAGGTTCACCAACGGGCCCAAAAGGCTGTTAATTAACCGCTAATTAACCAACAGTATAAATTCCAAAATGTAACTAAGAACTTTTACAAAGCTAAACCGTACAATATTTAAAATGACCAATTACTGTTTTTCGCAAGGATTTTAAAAAGCAGGCAGAACTCACTATAGTCACACATCTATTCAATATTTTTGCAAACCGCAAAACACCACAAATGATAGATGGAGTAATAAACACATGGCAATGAAACACATGACATCTCTTAAAACCAGTTTTTGCCCTGAGGCAATCAGACTCATGAACAGTGGTTGCGCAATCTGACTCACCTCTCTGTTATTCTGCCATTTGTTGTTTTTATTGTCCTTTTTATGTCTGTTCAGTCACTGACGACATTTGCCATTTTCCTCATATGCATTTGGCTAGATAAAATAACTAAAATTACATATAATCATGATATCACTGATGAATGCGTTTGCCCTGTGCGCCTCTGTGCTACTAAATGCAAGTGCTTTATTAGGTATTAAAACGTGAAACTGGGGATAGCTTCTTTTAGTGGATACTAGACTAACATGCTTAGACAGACATATGCCTGCTAGTATTGATTTGCTTAATAAGTTGACTGTTGGCCGGTTAATCTAAAAAGAAACCCAATAAAACAATTTACAGATAACTTCTTGTGATGAGAATAATTAATAGCAATGTATTATGGTTACTAGATATAACATGCCAAGAGGAGATAAAATATACTTATTAAATCAAAGATTGTACCCTGTATTGTCGAATGGTGCCCACTGTAATTCAAGTAGAGTACTGGCGACTGCCAGCATATTGTTTTGGGAGTTTTCTAAAGTTACAGAACAGGTTCAGAAGTGACAGTTAACACATAGTTACCTCAAGATTGCTAACATTGGCTATCGTGTTCTACTGAAGACAATACCTGAAAAGGACAGCTTAAGCAAAACAAGACGTGACACAATTTTACAGAAGGGCAAAACCATTTTCGGGAAATAATGTTGAATATCTTTTTTGAAGAGTGCCTTTAAAATGATAGGTATGTGGATGTAGTTCTGTGTCAAAGAAGCACACCAGTGGGATGAGTCAGTGGTCACACAGAGCCTGGCACTGAATGCATCTCCTTCCCTGTGGACCTCACTTCTGTCCATGTGTCCAGGCCGCTTGTCACTCCGACTCAGCCCTCCCACTGACAATAGATCAATGGAAGTTATCATCAGTCATGCAAAAGCTTCTGGTGAAGACTGCTATATTTTTTAAGAACACTGATTATGTTTGCCAAAGACTAGACCTCCCTTCAACTTTGAATACAGACGCACCTGTTCAAATAAACCAAGGTTGGATTTGCTCCATCCAGATGTGATGGTCTCCTTTTATATCACAACGAAGGCTTCACGCGTGGCCTTCAGTGGCTGAGTGGACAAGCGCGCCACTAAATCTATGCAGGGCTTTCTGTCTACTTCATTTAATGGTCTGCTTCAACACAACCATTGATGAACCTGAAAGGCTATTGATAAAGAAATGTACTCCTTTATCTAGATCAGACGTGAACCCAACTGCTGAACAGCTAGGGAGCAGACACACAAGCCCAGAACAAGGACACAGTTTTACCATTTATAGAATGACCCTCAGTGGAGAAAAAAAATTAAAAAACCTACTGCAAAAGCATTATTATTCCGGGCACAGTGTAAAATCCCTTGTGGGTTGTAAGGAGGCAAAGACCTTTTAAGCTGCAGGAGGAAAAGCCCCCATGTGGGACAATACAGAGGAGACGAGCAGATGACAACAGTTTGGGAAGTGGATCACATGGCTCCTGTTCTGAGGTCCTTACACTGGCTTCCTGCCCAACAAAGAACGGACTTTAGGACCCTGATGTTGGTTTGTAAAGCAATGAATGGTTTAGGACCAAAATACACGTTTGACCTGCTGCTCCCGTACGAACAGTCCTGACCCCTCAGGTCGAGGGCGGGAGATTTTCTCCTCATGTCTGGAACAAACAAATTAAGATTGAAGCCTTCCTTTTGCTGCGGCCTTTAATTAAACCAGATTCAGTGGTGAAGTGGGGTTCTTTTTACTGTTCCTTTCACAAACTGAACTCCAACTTATATTCGACGTTTTATTTTATTGTTGGGCGTTGTTGTGGAAATGTGCCACTCAAATGCATCTGCCTCGCCTTGCACGTCGGCATTAATGGGTCACAGGCACCACGCTCATAAAAAAGTCGGGGAGCAATGCTCCAATGAACCCGATCAGGATCCCTTTCCTTACTGCATATAGCGCTCTAAGCTCCTCCCAACCCGGAGCTGTGCCTCTGCTTAGCCGCGCCTGCAACTCTTAAGCCTCCTTCAAATCCCATCCTGTCTTCCGTCAGGCAAGAGAGCACATTGTTTGAGTTCATTAAAGGGGACATATGAGCGAGGCCTTGATGGGTTGGCCTGTCTGTCATCTGGGGTAATGTATCTAAATGTGTCTGTCCTTGTAAAAGGCAAGTAGAGCTGAAACAAAAGAGGCTGACTCTGTTTGGACCAGTGAACCTTATTGATTGTGCAGTGTAAGCCAAATTATATGTGTGTGTGTGTGTATGTATATGGGTGTGTGTATTTGCTGCAAGGATGTATTGCTCTTGCGTGGGTTTTCCTGTATGTGTAAATGATGGCGCCGCCATTATAATCTACAAAATCTGATACAGGTGCAAGCAATTTCAGATAGATAGAATCAAACATCAGTTCAGTTATTTGTAAGTCAAGCTCAATTCCCTTTCAAATGCTAGGTGCATGCGTGAGGCAAAGTGCGCATCTAAATGCATTACAGACAGCCTTTGGTGTGCATTGCAATGTGGACGATTTGGGTCCGTACACATCTGTAGCCACAGTAATTCATTATAACACAACAAGGTGGAAAGTAGAACCGGAGGATACGAGTCTCCAGGGAGGCTCAGAATATGCTCAAGTTAGGTGTTCTGTTTACTTATATGCTAATTTATCTCAATGTTAAAGCCCACACATGAAGTGGATTTTCTGCACTTGCTAATAAATAATGAGCTTTCACTATCCAACTGTTTTGTGCTTTATTTCCCAGTTGCATTGATGTGCATAAAGTTTCTCTTGTTTATGTACTTTTTATTGTAATGATCTTGTAGATTTTTCTTATATTAAAGTATACTTGATATATGGTTCACTTGCCTTTTAATATTCTGTTCTGACTTTCAGCCTCATCTAAAATCATGTGGCATGTTTGAGAATGGTCCTTCTCAGGTTGTCGTTATTGCTTCTTAAGATGCCTTAATTGCACCCTGTAGATGAAATGTATGAATATGTCTGTGCATCCCTAACATTGTTTTTCATGCATTACACTGCCCACATTTGACCTAATTCAACCTCTTATACAGCGGCAAGATTCCCCAAAAATACAAAGCAAGAATGCTCATTTACATGCCTAAAGTAATTAAGTAATATTATAACAGTAATAAAGCTTGCTTTGGCTCCCTTTGGACACCGTTTCTGTTTAGATATGTAATGATGTGAAGTTATTGCAGAATCATTATCCACATGTATAAGGCCTTTCAGAACAAATATGCTTAAAGCCATGGACAACATTACACATGCCACTATCGATAGAAGTCAGTGACATGAAGCTACGACACTAATTTGAGCCGGTTAAACTTGCTCCAGTACTCCGCAGTGAAGCGTCAACCAATCAATTGGGTTTTGTTGTCAGCCTGTTCCTTTTCATCTGAAAGGAAAAGCCGTTGGTCGGTACGTAGCAGAATGCACAGCCGCTGTTGTCACTATGGGAACCTTAGCCGGGAGTCCGGGGAGACACTGCAACCAAGAAAATGTCACCGCATGTTAATTGCAGTGATGCTGTGATCTACGATCTCTCCGGAAGGAAGCAAATGTCAATTCACAAGTTCTCCATTGTTTGTTTTATTCCAGGTTAAGTAATTGCGACCAGATTTCCTCCTGTGTGGGGGTAGTCTCTCACAACATGCATCCCCCATGGAGCTTCGTGCAGTCATTTTGCTTCTTCTATCTCTCTCCCCTTTGATTCAACATTTCACTTTCTATGTGTTGAACAATATCTTTCTGGAGGTTTCTTTAAAAGTTTTGGCGACTTTTAACATTGCACCCCAGACAGAAGCAGCACTTTTTTTTTTTTTTTGGAAAAAAACAGAAATGCTGTAGGCTGATGCCTTGTTTACCCACCTGGCTGGTCTATGATGTTGCAAGTCATCAAAAGGATGTGAGCTGCCAAACACCTGGGATTATCTCATTTGGTAAACCTCTTTCTTAGTATACCACCCACTGCTGTTTAGGAGACAGTGTATATTTCACAGCAGTGATTCAGCCGCTCCTGTGGGTGGAAAAACGGCCTATATGCAGCACCGAGGGCACATGGCCACATCGGGAGGAATATTCTAAAGAATAATGGGGTTTCAGTGTGAAGAACTTTCTCTTTTAAAACCAGTTCAGCTCCTACTGTACATCTTTGAGGAGTACTCAGGAGGACTTCAAATGAGCGACGCACAATCAGTCAACTACAGCTAGAAGTGTGCCTCATTGTGTCATTGTTTTTTAGAAAAGCCAAACATAATGAGCTGTAGAAAGGTAGCCATTCATCATAAGGGTTTATTCATGGTAATGGATTTAGTCGAGATGCAACTAATTAAAAGTCAGCAACAACGGGTATAGTTTGCACAGTTTGCAAAACTGTCAACTGCTTGGCCACAAGAGAAATGCAAGGCACTTAGAAATACTGAAGCTATGCCTCTAAATATATATTTTCATAACAACATTGTCAATATGCTCACAGCTTAGTCATGCTTTCTACATTTTGTTAACATTAATACAACTCCTCGGTTTCAATTTTTTTTTCTTTTTTCAAATTTTCAAATATGTTAAAAGATATTTGGATAAAAATCCTAAAGATTCTTAAAATAAAAATAATTTTTTTTTGGAGGACCTACATTTGATGAAGCAAACGCATCTGTACTCTAGCTGGTAGGTAAACGAATAATGACAACGCTTGACATTACCGGAGGAATGTTTAACTATTAAGATATGTTCTATAATTATGACCAACAACAACAACAGTGAATAATCCAAATCAAATGGAGTCAGATTAAACCAAAGTACAAAAATTGAGGCTAGAATACCTCCTGGAACTGAGAACAACCTTTGTCTGCAGTGATTAAACTTCACCATCACAACATCATTTGCACCTCCAATTGAATGACACAAAAAAAGCAATTTCCAGGAACAGTTTCCCAGGTGGAGAGTCAGGATGGTATGACAGGAAGTGTGATCGCTCGCTGGGGTTGTACAGCAGACAAAGACAAGTAAAAAATTGCCTTCTACACATATTGGATTTAAGCACATTGTGCAGGGAGCAATTGCTTGTATGTTTTTGTCTGGTATTAATAATGCTACAAGCTGTTAATGTGTGTTTTGCTGAACGCGCTAAATCAGATGCACGCTCGATAATGTAAAACGTGCATCATTAATGTGGGTGTTGGATGCACAAGATCCTGTAAGATAAGTATCAACTAGGCCACCTGCTGCTATCTTCTGGTCTTATCTCATTTTCATTTTAAGGACCAATTAGAACCTGTGTGGCTGTTGACTGTGTCAGCTGGTCCCGTCCCCTTGTATAGTTATTCAGTCCAGGCAGACATACGACTCGGGTGACGACCTTTCCCTTTACGTTCCTCACAGCGACCGACCATGGGTCAGCACTAATGAGTGACAGGTCGCTTCAATAGGTAGAGACGGCAACCCGAGGTCCTAGTCGTCTTCCCGGTGACACACACCTCCGCAAACACTGCTTTCCTCGCCAATGATACGTTCGCTGAAGAAATTCACCCCCTTAAATGCGGAGTGGGAGCACGTGTGTGTGTGTGTGTGTGAGTTTGGAGAATAGAGGTGAAGGGTGTAAGGTGAAGAGCGATGTTGCAGGTGAATTCATGGCACGAACGAGACAGAGAGAGAAAGGTAAGGGGCGACGGGAAGACATTTCTTTTTTTTTTTTAGGCATTTGACGGATATGTCTCCGCGCTGTGGAAGCTTGAATAATTGGTTCCGATTCCGCACTCCGTCACCACGTTTGAAGGTGACGTATTGGATGAATGGTTTGAGTGGGAGATGTGTGATGAAATACAACAATGCAGGGCACAGGGGTTGTAAATGTTGGCATCACCTTTTATGTGTTTGTGCACCCACAAAAACACCAAATGTGTTTCACCCAACCCAGTTTTCACTCCATTTCACTTGCTTGAGCAAACTTTGGTCCGTCATGAAATATATCCTCACCTCAGCATAATGTGGAGTCAATTTATTCAACAAACGAACACGTACCGCATGTACAACTCACATTATTTCCAGTATCCTTTATAGCAGTCTTAATCACGCAGTGATTTTAAACATCACCTCAAACTACAGCATGTTTTAAATTCCAGATGAGACTGAAGATCAAATCAAAGCAAATTGACTCACTATGATTGAGTTTACTTTGCTCTCTCTCTCTCTCTCGCACGCTCTCTCTCATTATTTTTTAGATCCATACCTTTTCTCACAGGATGTAAAACACTGTTAAGACCTCCTTCTGCCTCACTGCATATGTGGCGACCGTGAGGCTAAGATTATCCATTCTTTTATAACAAAAACACTCACACAGCCAGAATAACAACGTTCATATTGCATTTGTTATTTTTATTTACATTTCTTCTTTGTATTGTTTGTATTATGTTCTTGGTCTTTAACAACCTATCGTAAGTTGATTGCCGATTCATGTCCCACTATTGCATATTAAAGAATTTGTTATATTAAATATAATATGTACACATTATATTATCTTCTTGTAGGCATTTGTCATTTGAATAACAGCTTGAGGTTTCTTTTTTAAACACAGTAGATTTTTTTAGTTTTTTTAAATATTTATAAAAAATAGCAATTTAAAAATCAATTGCTTACTAATAATTACTAATTTTCTAATTATTGTAATTATTACAATAAAAGTGAGGCAGAAAGATCTTTGGTTGTTGATGCTAGAACCCTGAGTTCTGTAATTATTACAATAATTAGCAAATGATGAACGAAGTCAATTTCAACTTTCTGTACATGAATGAATCTACTGAACAAAAATGCTGTAAATTCTAGATTTCAGTAGTTCATTGTAGGTATTAGCAGTTATTGTTAACAGGACAAAAGAAAATGAGCACGTTGTGCAGACAAATACCTAATAAATACAATAAAACCTGTGTTCTAGGAGGAATCTCATTTCAATAAGTATGCTAAGCAAAGAAGCAAAGGTCATATATTGTACACAATATATAAAAAATGGCGTTCTCATAAGACCTATGAATTTCATTCTCACACAATATTTTGTCTGTGTGGTGCGTGTGTGTGGGAGTGTGTAATGAGACATTTTATGTAAAAGTATAGCAACCTTTTTACCCAACAGATTTGGACTGGTAAGTCTGTGTGGGCAGAATAGAGCTACATAATTGCAAAAATCATTATTGTAAGAAAAAACACACCACTTGTTGTCTATTCCTACAACTAATCCATAACAACCTTTATGTCAGGGTGGAGGCATGATTAAAACATGTTGGCTATGTAATGCACATCTCTCCTTACTGTAAACACCTGTGAAAGCAAGCAATTGATAACTCCAAAAGCTGTCCAACCAACGCAAATCACCAGGCTTTAAAAAGATAAGAGGTTGACAATCGCACCCAGGTATTTATGCAGGGGCGGCCTTCTGAGACAGTTAAGTCAATGGAAACGGATATTGATGTCGGGTTGTCAATCAAACTCCGTAAATCCATTGAGGCCAAGAGGTGGAGGGCGGCAGGATAAAGTTATGATTTTGTTTACAGGAGCCTTTTCTTAAGATAATAAAAATGAACTTTAATTGAATATTCCAAGCAGGACTTTGGTTTGGAAGGCAAGTGGAAAATTCCCTGCCTTGTCATCAATGAGCAGTTTTACATTTTGGCATACTTGGAATTCATTCTTTGGATTGTTTATCTCTACAGTTGGATATTCCAGCACACTGTCACTGTATATCTGCTGGGTAGAGACACAACAAATGGCAACTGCTCCTACAATCTACAATGCTGAGTTATAAATGGTGGGTGACATTCTGTATCAACTAGTGTTTTCTTACTCTAACATTGTTCAAATTCCTTTTCCTTCCCGGTCCCCTGTGCCCCCGTTTTTTTACCCTTCCTTATTAGGCACACTAGCAACCTCCAGGACTGCTCAACCTCAGATCAGCTCAGCCTAATCACCCTGCCTGTCTGCTTCGACCTACAGTCTCTGTACATACGCCTACTTGTATTCCCAGGAGCACCTGCAGAAAGGAAAGATTATAGAAACTGGATTACAAATCCTCTGGCCCTCCTCTTTTGTGACCTACGTGTGACCCATTTGTCTTGCATGTGAGCATGGGTTTAGAACTGCAACTTTAAAAGAAAAGCAGGCCTTTGTATTCAGGCTTTGTATTTGAGCCCGTGTCGGCAGGGGAACAAATACAAAAATAACCGTAAAAAAAGGAGATCATGAGAGCAAGCATAAGCTACACATCACCTCAAAAAAAAAAATAAGGTAAAACTTTTGCAAGTCAGTCACACTGTACATTCAACCAGTTCCACAGGTTTACAGTGCAGGGACAACAACAAACAGTTGTGCAACTCTGGCAGTTAACTATCATGATGTGAGTCTGGTTCTCCAACCACTACATGTTTGGGTGTGTGTGTCCATTTATTATTCATCATACAGTGCAGGCACTGCAAGGTGAAAAACAGACACACACATTTGTAGTTTGATACATTATTAACCTCGGTGTGTGTGTGTGTATATATATATATAATACAAGAATAAGTTGAATCTCAAGCTCTCTGGAGTATGTTTTGTTATGTTGAGAGTATATCTTTACTGTACCATCATATTCCTTGCATATTAATGTCAATTGTTAAGATTTTCAATATTGTCCAGCGTTTGCTGCACTCATCCCTTTTGCAGGTGTTGAAATGTTAATGTCTTTTGTTTCATTGTGCATGCATATTCACATCGGAATTTTTTTACATCCAATAGTCCAACTGTGGCCGTAAAGTAAAGCTGTGTTACTCATCACATTTGCGGTCATCGGAGCTGCGGCCGTTAGCACATTACCTGCAAAACAGAGAGAAAGACAACATTAGATGAAAGGACGTCTTTGGGCATTTACTTAAAAACATGGCGGTTCCATATTGGCCAAATGGCAGGCTTGTTGTTGTCTGACTGCTTTCAGCTTTGTCGAGAACTGCTCATATAAACAACAGTGCACGTGCCCTAACATAGAGGCGTCACACACCTGAGTCGCAGTTACTAGAAAATAAATGCATCTCAACTGTATCCTACTTACTGTGTGCGCTTAAAGTACCACAGTTACCTGGCAGAGAAATATCACTCGTCATCACAAAGTGTAACAATTTAAATAAAATAGATTATTATTCTTTATCCATTAAAGTTCCATTCATCAGCAGCAGCTTTCGGTCTTCAATTGTAGTAAGCAACATATTTGAATGTAGAACTTTTACTGTGCAGTTTGATTTGGACAAAACCGTGTTGAGCACTTTCACTGCCAACACGGACTCAGGGGAGAACAAAGTCACAGCCTACCCACAGTCACGGCAATGAAATAAACTCCTTTCCGCTTCCAGTTGGCACAGGGTAACGTACAACATGCCCGGCTGGGTGTGCAGGGCACTGCAGCTCTGTCCCCACTGCTGCACAGAGAGCCGGCCGCTTGCTTAGTCAAAGTTAATCAATAGTGATTGTGCCATGTGTCAGAACTGCACCAAATTTGGTTCCCAGCTAAACAAGCACGAAGGTGAGTAATAGAGATTGCATGAAGGGTTCTTTGGGTATGAAGAGGACATTGTAGTAGATAACTACACCGGACCGTTTTTTTCCATGCTTTATATACATATTTAAACAAAAACTCCACCTGGATAATAATATAACCCATTGCTTGTTTTCCTTTTGGAGTAAAACATGCAAACAGATAATGGGCCTGTTGTTGATTGCAAACAAGGCTTTGCAGATACAAGTCAAGAGAATGTCTGCTTTTGGTTAAATGTATGCAGAGACAATGACAAGTAAACCAAACAAAGCACCTACGAAGGACAAGAGTTAGCAAAGAGGGTTCTAGCATCAACAACCAAAGATCTCTTTCTGCCTCACTTTTTGTGTCTCATTCTTTTACCAGACAGACTGGTAGCCCATTTGGTTTGGCAGCACTAGCTAAATGCAATCTCTGTGTAACAGTGGTCCTGGTGATTTTTAACCCATTGGTGTCGGTGAGACCGGGGGAATCAATCACTAGGTAAGATAAAGGAAAAAGGCCTGTGCTGCCAGCTGCTGCCTTCACACCTATTCTTGAAATTGGCTGACATTGAAAGGAAACCCATGGGAATGAGAAAGAGGTCAACCCCATTTAGGGAACCACGGGTAAAAAAAAACTAAAAAAAACGAGCGTCTATGAATGGTTGACCCCTTTAAACGTTTTTTTTGTTCTTGTAGAAATCTAGCAACCATAACCCAGCAAATAAATCTATAAAATGGGTGAAACTTCACTGGAAAGCAAAGATGAGTCAAGCTCTGCTCAACATTAGTATTTTAATAAATAAATTCCTATGTAGCATGCCGGTTCTCCCACACAGTGTAGGGGCCACCTCGTAGCATCGTAGAAAATTACTGAACTCCCGACTGCAAGATTACCACTGGTGCACAGAGATCATTATTGGTAGGAAGAATTGTAATTGCTTTGGATTGGATTAATACTGGAGGCGATCTACACTCTAAATGTGGTTTCAGAGGCTTTTTTAATGATATTAATAATAATTCTCCATTTAAATCTGATAAATAAGTGATGCACATTTAATCCAGTATGTGGAATCATCTATAAATAAGTTACAAAGTATCGGAGGCGTTTTGAAAGGATTCCTCTACTGCTCCAATGGGCTTCAGAACCAGAGACGATAGATTCTCATTGGGTGAAAACGGAGGGGAGAGATGTGTTTTCAATTGTTGGTTAAAAAGCTTACATTTTTGTCTCAAATCACTTTCGTATAGAAAAAAAAAAATCATCGCAAGTAAAACTTCTCGTGTAAAAAATCTGCAATTGTTTTGCCTGGACCTCAACCTCATGGCCCGTCCTCCAATAACTAAGAATATTTGAAGTGGAGACAAAATATTCTTTCAAGTATGCGTTTCACATCTGATTTCTAAAACTCAAACTTCTAAAACTCATTATGGGTTGAAGGATGATTTTTAGTTTTAGAACCTTATTCACTCAACTCAATCAGAATCAATTTTTTGGTCAATGATACATTTCATTCATCTATTTAGATATATGAACATTACTCAAGGAGAATATAAGGAAAATACTCAGCCACCTCAGCCCAACCAACATTGATATGCATCTCGGAGCTATTTTGGAATTCTCCGAGTTCTGGTTCTCCGACTAGCTTTTTCCATTCATTTTTCTTTTCTTTCTACACAATAACTGTAGATGCAGTGTTGGTGCCCCTTGCAGTGCCAATTAATTGTGACTCAGGGCCAAGAAACAAACCCCTTCATTTGAACGTTGAGTTTGGCTGGTTTTAATGAGTCTCTCGAAAGTCCCTGACCTCTAGTTTGCCTGTCTTTCTACTTTATTTTACCTCCTACTTCTCGATTAATCTCCCTTCTACAAAATAACATCCTTCATAGCGCCTTCAAAACTATCCATGGGTTTCTGATTTGATGTTGATATCAGTAGAGCTGTGTGGTCGGTGAGGTCTCCATGCCGGAACACTCAGGGTTGCTCTATTTTAAATAATACAAAAAAAGAAAGAAGGCCTTGTGTTTTCTTTGCCCTGTTACTAGATGAATAAAACCGGCAGACATATTAATGGCCAAAGTTGTGATGTTTGAAATGTGGTGTATTGAGTTAGGACTCAAACGCAGGCACACAAGATGCGTTATATGACAAAGTTTATAGAGACTGGGCAGGAACTGAACTGATGGTCGGGCATAAACTGCTATTATAGGCAACTTATAACAAAACTGTTCATTAGTTACTCAATTGCACTTTATTTTATTGCCCCTCACTGACACAAGCAATAACATGCTCATGTCGAAGGCCCAAAAAGCTACAATATACTCATCTCACAGCCAGTTACGACTCCCCAGATGCCACTTAAAAGAACTAAGGTTACACATATTAACCCTAGTTTGATGAACAGAGCCGGAGCTCACTAATGGGCTCACTAGTCTTGCCCACTGTCCCCTGCAGAGCAGAGCACTTTAATTTGCATATATACAGAACTGGTTTGCCCGATCAGGATGAAACCCATCACACACTCCGATACACTAAAAGCCGTAGATATGGTCATCGTGCCATAACCCTGCATCCGTTGCATTAGCAGCCTCGGGGTTCTGCAAGATCACAGACCGGGAGGATTATGAGACGAAAGGACCCCTGGGCACGGATGGGCAGAAATAAAAGGGTAACAGAACTTTTAAAAGGGACCAAAACATGTTTGTTTTTTTGTTACAGCCATGGACAATTGTTAATGAACCATACTAGATGTTCAACCATGATGTTGTAGTTGTTGTTTTGCTTTGCTTTGGTGTAGCTGCTCCAGACAATTCATTTCACTAACATCCTGAAAATTATTTCAACTGCTGTGAACGCAGAGTAAACAATCAGAGATTTATATTGTTATTTTCCTATATATATATTCATAAAAAACACACAATGAATGGAGTATAGCTTGCAGATAATTTAGATATGTCTTTGCGGTTGCTGTGTGTCTCTTTGTACTAATGTTGTGTCCCTTTTGTGGTGTTTTTGGCCAGCTCGTAATCTCTGGGTGTATTTCAGAATCTCCTCTCAAACGTCAATAAGAGTAGATACAAGTGTGCCAAAGCAATCGTTGAGAATAGTCCGAGATAAGGCTACCCAAAACCTAAAAAAAGCCCCCGAGGTCATTTATTTACACATATTTTACAAGTTATTTTATTGTTGTTCTGCATATCATTCATGTTTATGGCAGATGTAACATTGTCTCTACTCTCATATTGGGTTCTCGTACCAATCGATGTTCCCTCAATGGAGAAAAGCACAAAGTTGGTGCAGGTCACTGAACGGCGGACGCAACGCTTTTGACAGCTTTCAGTGGACGACTGTGTGCCCAGAGTTGGTACAGCTGCTTTATTTCTGTTGATTGTGAGTGGGGGAGCTTGGGAGAAAGTGAGGCCACAATGATAAATTGGGTAATAACCCCCCCCCCCCCCCTACCTGCCCCAAGCGCACACACTGCCATGGCCACAGAGGGCAGGCCTTGGACCCTAACTCTCCTTTACCTCACTTTCCCTTTACACAAAGAAAACAGCCAATATGTGGCAGAGAAACATATCCTTCCCCCAGATAATGGAATTGCCGGGCTGTAATAATAATTTGAATTTCATGCCCCGGTGCCTCGGTGCGGAGGGATCGCCGGAGCAGTGGCATAAATTAGCCTCCATGCACTGAGCTGATCGATGACTCCCCTGTCCCCCAACTATTGATCTGAGAAAAGTCCTGGGGATGCAAGTATACCTTATATCTGTGGACACACATACACACCCTCTTTTTTTTTTTCCTACAACAGAATTTAGCAGGAGACATTAAAAGATGTATTTTGGTTTGTTCCGAAATGGTGCCTTAAAGGTCCCGCAAATATGTGAAATGTGTCAGGAATGCATTCAGGGTAGATAGACAAGTCGGTATTAATTACATAACAACAAAAGGCAGCATTTTCCCCAGAATGAGCCAGAATGTTGTCCAGCTGACTTGGACTGAGTAATTCTCACTGGACTGAAAGCAAAAATCGGCACATTCAGCTGGGATGCATTTTTAAGCCAAATATTAGCAACATTTCTAAACCCTCTGTATTCCTGACACCTATCTGTGGGCGTCAAGCAGTAAGAAGAAGCATACGAAAACAGAGCAGGTTTAATATTAGCCACAGAAAAACTATAAACCTTTTTTAGTGAAAGCCAGAGTCATCGTGGGAAATCAAATTGACACGTCGACAAAATCTCCACTTTGCAGTGCATCATGTGTATCATGCTTCCACTGAAGCTTTTGGCATGGATTATTGGAAAAAAACCTGCCTGGCATCAGTCAACGATTTTATACATTCATTCCAGAACATAAATAATAACTTTATGGATGCACATGTATGAAACAGAAGAAGAAGCAAAAGGCGCAAATGGCTTTCTGTTGAAAAATGAATCTTTTGTCCTTTGATGCTTAATCTTACGGGACACTAAGAATTCAGTCAAAAAGCAGAAGGCTGTCGAGCACTACTCTGAAAGCAATTATGCAAGCAAACCACGCGTACACGGTAGCACTGGATTTCATCCACAATCATGCATTTCCACATTCGGAAATGTGTGCGTAGCGTCAAAGGAGTAGAACACAACAGAGTCACAATGAAATACAGACACACTAATTAACAGAGTTTTTCAAATGAACCACTGCGCTGGAATAAGCACATCTGGGAGCGTCTTCAAAGCATGAACCTCACAGCGGCTGCCCTAGCCAAACAGAATGCAAATAGATGGGTGCTTCAGCCAAAAAAAAATAAAAAAGAATTCACATATTGAGCGAAAACTAGGATGAAATATTAAAAATGCATCAAAATTGCAAATCAATAGTGGGACAGGCAGCTAAATCCTTCTGACACATGGACGGTGGAGGTAATTTCTCTGACCTTTTTTGCAGGTCTGTGACTTCGGGTACAGCACGGGGATTTGGACCAATAACGATGAGAATCAATTCTCAGTTCAAGTCTTTTCTCCTGGGTGAGTGGGTGAGGGGTGAAGAGGAATCAATGAAAATTGTTGAAAAAAAAAAATAGCCTGCATGATGGAGCAAGCCCTCTTTTCACGGGTCCACACAGCATAACAGGTGGGTAATGTCTTCAGGACAGGGCATGTTCCAAGGCAATGCTGCAAAGACCGCTACATTACAAAAAATAAGTCAGACAGGGCCTGCCATCTAGATGAAAACTACACATTTTTGAATGATCACTTACTGCAGTTACGTAGTAGGAGCTATGGCAAATAATTGTATAGACGATATTGTCACTTGATTTGATAAGTGGCAAATACTTCAGCATTGGGGATCAAGAGTAATGCATTTACATTTGAATTAACCGCCAGACCTGGGAGAAATTTCTTGAGGTACAAAAAATATGTATACAGAAATATTTGTTTCAAGATCTCCATACTTTCAGCTATGGAGGCTCTGCACTGATTCTCTCCAAGGAAATTATTAAACTCACACCGGACCATATTTTAATCCACGCTAATTCAACTGAAATAAATACACCCTACTGTGAATATTAAATTGAAAACCAAGAGTAGACACATTAAACATATAATTATACTTGACTGACACTACTGAGTGGGGTAAACAACATTAGCAGATAAGACTCCAGGTATGGCGTCACCTGTCTTTCCACACAAACTCAATCTCCCAAAATACATTCCACTGTGAGAGAGACGCGGAGGTGAAGTCCTTTTTAAGGCTACAATTGAGTCCGTTTGAATGTCTCTCACCGGAGGGGTCAATAGGACAGTCGTATTTTTTGGCATAAGCATTGACGTGTGAAATGACATGAACCTCTTTCTCTTAAAGATGAACTTCTTTATAGTTTTGTGTTGGGGAAATACACAGTATATTTACACTGATGTGTACATATATAATAGTGTATTATTAGCTGGCATTGCCATCAAAAAAGCTACCTTTAGATAGTCGGGTCTCATTGAATTACTTGCGCTATTATACCTGCACCTTTTAGTCTCCTCCACATCGGACATACTTGAGAGGAAAGTGGATGATCCGTTTCTGGAGCTGCGCAAAAAGGCCAATTGGGCCGACAGTCCTCTCAGCAGCCATTTCATAAGCTTTTGATCTCCGCAGCTGTGAACGCTACCCTCACAGTATCAGAGTGAAACACAGCGACTTAACCGAAAGCCATCACGCCTTAGTGTTGCATCTACGATGGCGGTTACGTCCTCTGCAACCGTTCTTCTCCATGCGTTTGTTTTCCATCACCTCGTTATTTTTAAGAAGAGGGCCGAGGTGCTGCACAGTTGACAGACACTGTGTGCAACCACGAAGAGAAGAGATGTGTAGACATAATTCCAACCGCATTACTATTTTTCTCCCATCTCCGTCCGACAGGCAAAAACAGCTGAAGGGCATGAATTGTGTTAAGAATTCCCTTTCAACCTCTAAAGCGGAATCACAGAGTCTCTCTCACAATATCATAAGACAGTGAGAAACCTGGAAAAACATACAAGAATATAGTATAGTAAACTTTTACCGGTAAAGCACTTCACGATGGCAAACAAACCCTGGAGCTTTCCAAATTGTGAAATGTTAAGTTCGAGAAGGTTGTGTTCATTTTTGAGGAAAAACCTTACACTACAGCCCTGTACCCAAAATCCGTTGTAGAGATAGAGGATAGGCTTTCTCTTCTGGTTCACGCTGTATGATAACATTGTATTACGTCAGTACAATGTAGATTCAAAGCTTAAGACACATAGCATGTCTCTAGTCAACAATACAACGTTGTTTTAAGGCTGCTATGTGCATAACGGGGCCTCATTCACCATAACTCCCCGTCACATATACCCCTTTTGATGGCATGCGACGTCCCACAGTGAATCGGTTGCACTCGTTACAGCTCGCCCCGGCAGGGCAGGAGTTCCGGTCGCCTAACCAACGGAGCACCGCTGTTCTATCATCATGTGGCTCGCCATGGAAGACGACTGATGGCAAATTGGGGTCTCGGAGGGTTGTCCCATCACATAATGGAGGATTTCAACCACTATCCCCTTTTCCCCTGTTCCAACATGTAGGTTGAAAAGCAAGAAGCCTGAGAACAAGCGGTGGGGGTATAAAAACGAGATGTGGCATTGCCTCCAATCTCCACTCGATTCCTCAAGCTCCGCATGACAAGGTCATGTTTATTTTAGTAACCAGCATTAAAAGGTAATGTTGAATCTCTGCTAGATGAGAGGTGAACAACAAATGAGTCAGTCTGGTCAAATAAAGGTTGCCATAATCTTTGTTTCATCTTCACATGGTGCAATTGCCAATTGAGACCACAATTGATATATGAAAGCCAAATGACTGTATGAATGTATTAACGAGCAATGATCTTGATTGTGAATGGGATCGAGTGGCCCCGGGGCTTTTGAAGCATGATGATGTATTTGAAAATGTCTCACGCGACAATAGCAGGACACAAACCCGCTCAAGGATGTAGAAAATAGAAGTCAATCGTTTGGTGGAGAGGACTCCCTCTCCACCAAAGTTCTTCTCCCCTGACCACTTTCCATAATTAAAATCAACCCGAAAAGCAGAAAGCTGAAAAAAATCAACATCAACATCATCCATGGAGAAGCTTTTCCATTATGGTCCCAAAGTTAACAAAACGTGCACCTAGTTGCAGGCTTCAGCCCACTGGCTTACAGGCTTCTGTGTGGCAATACCATATGGTGTGTCCTAATGAGGAGATTCTTGGTACTGGTACAGTATCTGTATTCTACTCTCACTTCCTCTCCCTACAGGAAGGACCCCCCCCCCCCCCTCCCCCAACCCCACCCCACCCACCCTCCTGCTCATGAGGAATTCAGTGCACACTGTTGGCCCACTTTGTAAAAGAAAGTCTCCTTGAATCATTGAAGCCGCGAGTCTCTGTTTCAGTCAATCCTCGGTGCACTGTGGGACGCTTATTAGCCAAGCGGAGGCATTACAGAAGGATTTAAGCAGAAGGAAAGTGATTGTTCAAAGCCGTCTGCTTGGTTTTGCTCTCTTTGTTAACCCCCAACGTAAGTCAGGTGCATATCCAGGTTAGGGGAGATAAAAGGTTTTAAATCCTCTGACTTTTCACGTTCGGGATCGTTTTCAACAGCCATTATGGGCTGTTGAGGTTTCAATGATCAAATGCAAAACATTTTTATTTGAGGACATATTAAACCACATTGTATGCAGGTCTAACAAGTTCTTGTCAATTCTGTATTCAACATGTTAAATTCGTCTATGCTGGTGTACTGTATTCACATTAGGGCTATACTTTGAACAACATGAACTTAAAGGATGAAGAATTTCTGTACTTATTGATCAAGTGTTTTCTAACAGAAAACCCAATCTGTGTCTACTTAATTTAACTACTTCACAGACCAAAAGTATCAGAAATGCTTAAACTTTCCTGCAATGATTATTTTCGGTTAAAACAGTCATACAAACTATAAAAAGGTTGGATTTTTAATTACAATACAGATTGAAGTATTTGTATCACAAAAGAAATGTCTTCTAAGCGTGAGCTGAATATTTCCCAAAGGTGATATCATAGTTACGCTAGATTGGCTTTGCAAAAATCAGACCAAAAGGCACTAGTGGCTCCAGTCTCCTGGCTGTTAAAACGAGGTGAACCTCAAACAGTTCATGTCACCTTTTGCAAAAAGGCAGGTGAGAAACATTTCTAATGCCGCCCCCCCTTCCTCTCATGAATAACCCAGGTGAATAAATTACCCTGTTCATTTGAAGTTGAACCAGATAATTACGCGGTGCAAGGCTGAGCCGAGAGCTCCGAGGCAGGTGTTGCCAATGGGCTGCTAACCCAGCCGTGACATTGGTCGCTCCTTATCTGTCTTAATGAGGCTGGCATCACCGCCGGACTCAACAATGAGATTCACTTGCCCACGCAGACACCTGCGCGAAAGACGCGCGAGCGTGTGCATCTACAAACACACCAACTTTCTGTCAGGTCGCACCTTTGCGATTTCAGAAATGAGTCTGTATTCTGGGCACGAATCCACAAGGTATCAAAGGATTGTGTTTGTGAAGGAATGAGGAGTCCTAAACTTCGGTGAACATGCACATTAGCCGTAGCAAAGGGACACTTTGGGAATATTTCATTACGATCGATGAGTCAGCTGTGTTTTGTATCACTTCTCAATTCAAATGGATTTGGAAGAAACTGACAACTTCTGAAGAAGTTGCAGGTAAATGTTTTGACCTTCCAACAATGCAGCCGCCAACTCAGTTAAACACTTGTTTGCTTGAGGCTTTTAAATTCCTTCCGTGCCACCTGTTAGAAAAATTCTTACTCGACACCAGTGTAAAATCATCAAAACGGGATATTTCATATTTGCAGACAGGAGACACACTGGCCCACTCGGTACCAATCAACACGAGCAAATGTATAGGAAAATGTGGTCAGTGTTTGTGAACCTCAGTCTAGAGTACTCATTAAACGTTATTGCTTATAAATCGATTCATTGAAAGGCTACAAGTCCCAATAGTGGATGCAATTTTTAAAATGAAAGCCATGATCTTGAATGGGAAATAAATTATAAAAGGAATCAAACCTTTTAATACTCAAGGTCCTCCCCGGGATTGTTGAAATATTTTCCAGTAACAACTTTCAAAATTAATGGGAAAATGTCATGTAAAGGTAAAAATTCTGAAGAAATGTGATGTGGGATCAACAAAAATAATCTATTTTTATCACTTTATCAGTTTTATTAATAAAATATCTTTACTTTATTTGCAGGAAAAACATAACAAATAACTATTGTCATTTACCTTTGTCCACTGGTTGTGAATAACTGAGAATACTTTTCAATTCTGTCATAGTCTGGTACCCATTTGAACGTTTTTAGTTATATTAGGACTTCAGCTTTTCAACACCCACAAATCAAGGCCTTTAATCAAAAACAAAACCAACACATGCTGAGACACATGTCTAGACACGCACACACACACACACACACACACACACCGTTGGGTGTGACCTCTGTTGTTGTGTACGTCACATGTCCTTGGAGCAAATCACTTTCAACCGCAGCTGGTTGACATTGTTCAGCACTAAGTGTGAACAAATTAAATGAGGCAATTAAAGAATGAATAAGCCAGCGTCGATAATTGCGACCTGATATGCCAGCAGCAATCATAATGAAGCTGCCATTCCGCTCGGCCGGCTTTGTAATGCTCCACTAGCGACCACTACCACGCAAACCGCATGTGTGTCTGTCTGTGTGTGTGTGTGCGTGGAAATGTGCATTACTCTGCCTAAACCGTGACTCCCATTCTCCAACAAACACTTATCCTAACCTTCGGGGGAGCTTCATGTGCGTCTGACACGATGGGTGTCATGTGGTGTGTGTCGGTGTGTGTGTGTGTGTTCATGTATGTGTTTTGAAGAAAAAGTGTGACAACGTGGACCGGGCATCTGAATTACAGCAGAAGGTGAGATGATGTCTGATTTAGAGATAAACACACACACACACACACACACAAACACACACAGGCAGAAAAAAAGGCAGTGTGGCAGAAAATTGAGATGGTCGGCCATTTTTGACTCCCCCCATCCTTCTGGGTTTATGGCCCGTGAAGCCTCTTGTCATTGGGACTCTGCAGAAAGCCAAGTTAACAGGGCCTGTCCTCGCCCAACCGGCGCAAGATATTAATCTTTATCATTAATGCACACAGCTGAGGTACAACATTTTTACAGAACAAAGGGGAGGAAAAAAAAAAAAGAATGAACCGCCAGCAACCTGTCCAGCCCGTTTGTTGTATCTACTAATTAAAAAGGAAACAAAAACATGTTATGCAGATTGTGCTGCGTACCAAATTTGTCAAGGCCACAGCAAACAAACCATAGCAAACATATGCGTGAGGAGTGCTGTTGTTATTCAAAGCCTTCAATAAAAGTGACACATAAAGGCTTCTAAATCATAACAAGAAAAAAAAAAAAGCACAGTTACAATCAAAACATCTCCCAGGTTCTGCATGAGAAACACACATAAAGCAATGTTCTCACTAAAAAAATACTCAATAGATGGTTCTTTTCCATCGCTGTTTGAAGCATCAAAGTACTTGAAAAATCCATCTTGATGGGAAGATGCAATTACAAGAAAAGTGAACTGCTTTCAAATCTCTATTATACATTTCTATTAGAAAAATAGAGCCCAAACACACTCCTGTTGGAGAGCATTTGTAAAGATGACAATGATAATAGAAAAAAAGAAACAAGGTCATCGCCAGGTTCGCTGCTGTTTTTAGGCCATGCTACAACAAGTCTGTGACAAAAGACCCCAGACAGAACCATCACAATGAAAGCTTGTGGTAGATGCGCACCAATGTTTGAACAGATATGGCAGAAAAGGGCCTTTCATGGCTCACTTTCATTCAAGTATATTCATGAATACACATGCAAGACGTTCCATCTGGATTCAACAGAAAACCACATTTCTCCTACTTGCCCCACTTTTCCAATGTGTAAATGGAAGAAGCGATCCATTTTAAGGGAAATCTGTAACACTAGTTTCCAAACTTGAAACCTTCAGAGAAACGCCAGTACGGCTGTAGCAATTCAGCCTAAAGAAACAGGATTTTAGAAGTGTTGAAAAACAAAAAACAAAATCAATCGAGAGAAAAAAACCTCAGTCGCATCCCGCTTGGTGCTTCCTCCATCATCCTTGCCGCACCACCGCAGTAAACAAGCTGGCCTTGAAACCCTCTGTTTTCAAGCCTCCCACTTTCACACACTCTCAATCTCCTCTGCTGTCACAGGGGATTTAGGCAGTCACTTCTGGCCAACCGCCACGCAGTCCCACTCGCTTTATCTGTTTGTAATCGCCGCCTTTTTTCCCTCCGCAGGGACAAATGGAATCCAATCAGTCTAGCTGAGGGATGACAGGGTCACGGGCCTCACTCACTGACCGGCAATCTCTCTGTCAGTGGTGTCAAATGGAAGGGGTGGTCGGACGTGTTGCCCGGGCCAACAGATCAGTCTGGTATACCACCGAGGGGGTGCACAGCGAGTGGGAGGCACAGGAAGGGAAAGCAGAGACACAGTGGAACATTGTGCACGTGGTGCATCGGTATGAGCTAGAGCAGACCCGGGCACGCTTCACAAATACACAGCATTTCTAAACATCATGACACAAAAGGACATGCGCCGACACAAAAACACACAAAAAGGGCAGACATCGTTCCACTCTGCCATCGCTCATACGAGGAGCCGCCTGTCTAGAAAGGGTGTGTGGGGGCTTCTCATTATCAAAGGGGAAGTGTGGGTAACAGGGATGGGTAAAAGTCCCACTGGAGCCCCATCTCAATGTGACCTCTAGTAACGACCCCCGGGGTGCCTGAGTGTGAAATGAGCTGTGTGTGTGTGTGTGTGTGTGTGTGTGTGTCAGGTTCGAAGAGAGACTTGAATAAATTTGGCTACGGCTCCGCACAGGTCCTTCTCGCTCTCTCTCTCTCTCTCTCTCCATTCAAATGTTGCAAGCTTAGCGAAACAAGATGATCAGCAGCTCTCTCACAAATGCAGCGATTGTTTCCAAACATTACAGAGGTCTTAGACAATATCCTTGTCTTTTTTTAATATTTCAACAATGTTGAGGTGTCATTAAACAACTATTCCTTTAAATGACATGGATCTTGGCGTGTGAAAAAAGATCCAGGATAAGAGTATTTTTGTAGCTCAACAGTAAAATGCTCGTTAAAACCATAGACCTTTCACTCTGTCTCAAAAGGGAGTATCCTTAAAACACTATTGCGTAATACATTCTTCAGTAAGAAGAATATGAAGAAATCTGTGAAATCATATTACATGACACACATGCCGTTACATGAGCAGACAGTGACAAAGTAGCAGGGGCGCGAGCAATCCTTTCAGCAGTGTCAGCTTCGTAGGCAGTTAGCATCAATAATCAGTTCACTATTAGGTGGTCAATATATTCCCCTGAGATTTAGGAGCCCATAAGCAAATGCCTTCTGACTGCCTGCACTGAAGACAGACATCAATAGGGCAAATAAATCATGCGGTGCATGATGCGAATGGTATTATATTCATGCACTGGCTCACACATACAAACACAGAAAGAGAGAGAGGTATAAACAAGTGATGGGTTACATCCAACAATCGTTATCAAGACTATTGTTAGAGTCTTATAAACATCCAAAATGTAGTAAAGAGGGATACGTTATTCATTAGGGAAAGTTGTACTTCAGCTGTAGGGCCTGCTTCCAAGTACCATATCAATAATATCTATTGAAAAAATACCTCAAGCGACACACAATATTATAGTGTCACCTTGGTTTTTAGGAATTTCTTTATTAAACTTCAAATACATTCAAGGAATATCTGGAAATACTAAAATAAACATCCTAAATAAAATAAACATGCTAAACCTGAGCAGGACCATTCAAGCTTAATTTTGGATCAAAAATGTAATGTATGAAAAAGACCCAAGAGCTAAGAGACTTTGACTTGACTAATCGACTGTCTAGAAGAGCAATTGGAACAATGACTGAAAGCTTTAATCTTTACAGTGCAGGTGTCCTGTTGATCCATTATTCTGGTGCGGGCTTCATCCCAACATGGTTGGATCCACTCGTCCCCCGAGAGGAAAGGGTAACCGAAAAATCAATACAGAGCACTTCAACTTTAACCCTGCTGGCTTATTGGAGGGGCCTCTTCCAGAAGCTTTGCGGAACCAATAAGTGACTTAATACGCGATGGTCTTCAGTCACTGGTTCACAACCCAACTGGAAACCAGTGATGTTGTGTCTTTTGGAAGAATGAAGGGGGGGAAAAAAATCCTAATGAAGTGCAATCAGGTGGTTCTGGAGGACTTTGCAGGCTCAATAACTTACTGATGCTTTTTGTTTTTTTTCCTGTTCATCTCTATCTTTCCACATATCGTACTGTATTAGAACAAAAGGTAATTTTAGTTGGTGGTAGGGAAAACAAGAAAAAGAACAAGGCACCACAGTGGGACCTTTACCCTGCGATCAGGATGAGATCTTCATCTTCAGAATTATTTAAAGAACATCGCTAGTAAGTTAATTTATGTGTCACCAAACTAGCATAATCAATGTTGTCTGAAAAAAGTGAATGGACAATCTACTCAGGTTTTTGCGTATCTGAACTTCTAGAGGGCTGCACAAATTCAAATGAAATTCTTCAAAAAGGGATGTAAAAGAGGAGGGACATGGCTCGGCAACTTAATTTTGAGATTAATCAATTCTACGCTCAATATCTGCCGGGGCATATGAACCGATAACCACGGCTGACCATACATGGGGAAGTAAATACACTAATGAATCCACCCATGATACTGCTGTATAAGATAAATACCAATGTTGCACGCCGTTTTTTCCAATAACTGTCTCTCCCTCGCTGATAGGAAAGATCTCCGAGTACTGAATTGTAAACAATAAATCTCGTTTTATGGAAGGCACGGCGTAGGAGACAAGCCACTTCATTGGATGTGGAGGTTGTTACATAGGAACAAGGATTGGTGTCGTATAACAGCGATGAGGAGGAAGGAACCATTATGCTAACTGAGCAGTGTCGAGCAACGTTCGCTGTTATCACCTTTGTTCCCGAGAGCCTTGGAGGATGAGGCGGGTGGAGGGAGAAAAAAGGAAGGTGGAGGAAATGGGAGTGAGAGCTGAAATAAGGAAAGGGGAAACAGACTATGGGGTTATTACGAGAGGTAGAAAATTGGGAGGAAGAGAAGAAAGAAAGACGTTTAAAAGGGAAAGAGAAGGAAGAGGTTGGAGAAGTTAGAAACTAGAAAATATAAAAACAGTAACTGAAATTAACATGATGGATGGAGAAGAGAAAGGGGAGGGGATATCTTGGCCAAAATGGTTGTCCTAAACCAAACCAAATAGATTTAAGTTAGCCAGACCTTATTTCTAACCCATTTACCTAGGAAAACCTAACCATAACCATGCCTGCCGGATGTAGATATTATCGAATGCATTTATTACACGTTTGACATCGTTGTTGGTCAAAAGACACAAGATACGAATTTCAGTGAGTGTCAAATTTATTGAAGTGCCTTTAATTCATGTGTCCAAATTAAAAATATACTTCAATTGGTGACAAATTATTTTTTTTCAAGTCATTTTGAAGGCAGTTGTGCTTATCTGACTGAGATTTTTTCAACTTGTTCTCATATCCATGACAAAGGCAGAGCACAGAGTGTCTCAACATGATTTTGACTACTGCCTCTCTCCCTCTTGAGATTTTCTTTTAGAATCACTTTTTTTGATCTCAGCAAAAAAAAAAAAAACATGAAAATAGGAAAAGGAAGCCTTGAAACGTACTTCATCATTCTGTGAAGAAGAGACACCAGAGGTCACATCTCCCATTAGAAGCTTTGCATTTATTGTGATCCCATCAAATTGCTGCTTTGATCAAATTAGTGTGATGCTTCTGGTAAATACATTTCACTAAAAAAAGGATATGCACACAAATGCTTTGATCCAGACATACAACTGCAAATAGATATCGAAGTACTAATAAGACAAAACGGCAGATGAAGTGATTTATCCTCAATGCCAAAGAATCTACAAGAAGTACAAAAGATAAAAAACTACAGTCTTAGGGTCAAATGTCGAAACTCTTTTCCAAAGTTTCAAATAAAGACAAAGTATGCTTACATATCAGAATCAAAACCTGGTCACTCAAGCTAATTCATTCATTATCCAAGGAAGAAGTTGGCTTCGAATTAGCGTTACGATTTGAATGCACATTCCAGGAGGAGGCTTCAAAAGGCCCAACAATTCTGTCAAGGGGTTTTTCCACTGAAAACAGACAACAAAGAGAAAAAGAGCTTCTTCCGAATTCACCGAGATCAGAAACTGAACAGCCAATATGGCAAATGTGACAGCCCCGAAGTGATAACATGAATAACAATAAGGCCTTCACAAGGAATAAAAAAAAAAGACCCGACAATGGGTATTTCAGAAGATCTCTCAGGAGTTGTTTTCTCTGTGTGCCGAACATACCTTTGAGGAGTGAGAGTTTAAAGTTGCAAGAGTGAGTGATTTGTTGTCTTTATCTTCCTTTGAGGTTTCAGGAGAAGCCACATACGGCCACACTAGATTGGTTTTAAGGCCCCGAGGCACAGGTCTGGATGTGTGGTATTAATACAAGCCGAGCTCTGTCAGACTATCCATCAACATCAGGAGCTTCTTCAACACCATCAGTTAGTTTGACTGTGGCGAAGGCGACAGATAGGACCTTGTCCACACATCATCATCTTCAACGACTTTGACCTTACTTTGGTGCTTCTGCAACGCTGGATGTATTAAGTGACAGTCTTCTTCGGCCGACACTGTAGTATTTATGACAGGGCTAATGTCAGGTGGCTCCTCTTACCTCGTTTTAAGGCCGAAGCCATGAAAAAGTGAGGCAAACCTGGTGGTACAATTCAGTATTATATGTGAAGCTTATAATGTTGACCCGACACTGTATCAGCTAAAGGGGAAGTGTTCAACTCTTTGGGTAAATTTATTTATTTATATTCTTCAGGAAATAGACCCCCCCGCTGATGTTGAAATTAAATTCTGTATTGGGTCCCTATTCGGTTCTGCTTATTTTGAATAAAATACAACTTTGCACATTACACATTAAAAGTAAATCTGGCCTCATTTCTATGCGTTTACGATGTCTACTTATTTACTATGGTGAAAAATTCACAGTTGTCATAATCAATGCAGAAGTTGTCATGTCTTCAGAAGAAATTGACTAGCCTGGTTTATTTAACATGACTACGCCTATGCATACTGATGACATCATTAATTCACCTCAAAAAACTCAATCCTCTAAGCAATTGATTCCTCTGGCAACCTTGTATCTTTTATATATCTGTTGATTAATAGAAAACTCTTACCACTCGTAACTCGTACCAAATTATTTTTGGAGAAAATCTGGCATTATAAAATGTTGGCAGGTAAACAAGATGTTGAAAAAAAAGGGGCCCTAATTACAGCCGCGTATATCAATAATCTCCTAAAAAAAAGAAAACATAAAATACGTTCACAACTGGTAGCTGTGATAATTTACCACGTCAGGGATCTTGGTGACGCATAAACGGACATCACAATAGAAGTTGCTACGGGAAGCAACTATTTTTTTCTTTTTTTTTTTTAAATAAAGTTGGTTTTGCGGCCGAATCACCTAAGGCTAAGCATCCCTCGACATTCAAGCTCAGACTATGCTTTAGGCTCTAAACGTTAACAGTACATAAGAACTGCAAAACACCTGTGCCGAGCACGTGGGTTTGTTTTGGCAAAGTCGACCTCCCTCACGCAGAGAAGAACAGGTGGAGGCAAATTCCCCAACGGAACCTTCCAGGCAGCCGGAGAGCAGACGACGAGCAGGCAGTTCTCCTCGGGGACCGGATGGGCTGCAGGGCGGCTGGTGAGGTGGAGTGTGTTTTGTTACAGGTCCACCAACTGTGGCCCCTCCAGTCCCCGGGGGACTTTGTCATTGCGAAAGGATTACAACAAACTCTCCCTTTGAGCTTTGCTAAATATCCACAAAGATATGGCTGCAGACGCAGCGCCTTTGTACTTGCAGACTGGAGTGTTTTGATCCACACTGAGAGGCGCGTGAGCGCAGAGGGAGGAAAGTGGTCTGATGATCACGAATGCAACGAGGGGATGCATGCACAAAGGCAAAAATCCACTATTCATCACGATCGCAATTTACTGTGACTTTAAAGTGCAGCTATTGTCATTACTGTGGTATTTTTGGACAGAATTGGACTCAAAGAACTACTAAACAGCTGAAGTTTAACTATTCAGAGACTTGTCCATCAAACCACTCGACTTACATCCAAGTGGGGAACGAGAGAAAGTGCCAGAGGTATTTTATCAAGGTTAAGGTGTCGTTAAACAACTAACTTGGAAAGAGAGTCGTTAGCCACGAAGGGTGGAGCAGTAGAGAGCTGCAGACAGAGTCAAACTCGCTAATAACATTTCCACCCTTCTTCATCTCAAATATAATGAAAATTGACCCAGTAACTACAAGCAGACCCACCCCAAATGATGGTGTCAAATCCCAAATAGTTTTAAATAGGTAGCTATTTTCTTTGTCTGGGGTTAGGGTTTGGCATTTACAAGTGAAACCCTTAAACTGCATTAATGACAAAACAGTTATTTGTGACTGCGGAAAGAAAAGCAAAGGTCAAAAATCCTGATGCACAAAAAAAAAAAAAGTTTGCGGTTTCGACTTGTGTGACCGCCAATGACAATTATAATACATTTTCAAATTACCTTTATTTTTTAGTACAAATTATGCACGGCTGCTTTAATCACCACAAGACAGATCAATTGAATTTGTGTAAAATTCTCAACCATAGAACACAATTGTTAAGTATGGTTAGTATGCTGATTAACGGGTATATATTTGCCATGGATCTAAACTTCACTCAATAATAGTTATTTAAAAGTTTTCTTAGTAAATCCATTTATATAAAGACTTTGCTTTTTGTAAACGGGGTTTCAAAATAGTTATGAGATGGTGCATGACTTTAAAAGAGGTGACTAACTCTGACTCGAGTAAAGCCAAAATGACTCTGCACGCGTTACCAAAAGAGTCTTTATTGAACTAATCCCAGAAAACCAATGCCGTCATATGTATGAATGACACAGCAGAAGAAGTACGTTTTGGGGAGATTTAAAAGAGGCGTCATGCACAGGATACAACAGCACAGATACAGCCGGAGAGAGATTCATCTACTACATGTAAACGTGCCCATCGAGGTGCGAGCGGCAGAAACAAAGTGCTGTGTTAATTCACTTAACCTCTATTGTTCTGTGCCGTCATGCAGAGACGGTTATTGATTCCTTTGCAGCTGGGTATCAAATTCTCAACGGGCGTGCATGCAATCACACATCGCTGAGACCCAGCGGAGAGAGGAGATGTGAGGGATGAATGAAGAGAGAGCGAGGCATTAGATCAGATCAGATCCGACCCGCGGTGGCTTGGAGTCATCAGAGTTTCACAGAGGCAATCAATAACCAGAGGGAGTAGGACTTAGAAGCAGAGTTGTGTTAAGCAGGGATTCAGTCCCCCCCGTGGGACGCACAGCCTTACACACTAGTGCGCTTAATTAAATCGTGGGGGCTTCCCTTGCCTGCTCATAGTTTTTGAATCAGCTTTAGGAAGTTGTAGAGGAAACCGCGGGCTCTCCTCCCATTCTCTTTCCACTTTTTAAGGAAATTGAAAACGTTCATTTGAATATGTATGGATGGTGGGATACTCTGTTGAACTGACCTTTAACATGAGAAAGATCCTGAAGGCTGATATTCTGGAGTCAACACGCCTGTAATCATCATTAAAAAAGCATTAGCTTTTCAGGACTTTTACATGTTTTCAGCCTTTCAACTAAAGTGATGAACAGCCTCTTCTTTAAGACCGATGCGTGATGAGCAGTTAACGATGGCATAATGGAGATGTTCGATCATTTAAGCATTAGTGGTGTAGTCACCAAACATCTACACGAGGAATGAATTCATTAAGGAAACTTAAATATAACACACAATGCTCTGCAGATAGAAGTGGCAGAATAAATCAACTTTAATGATTCAAGAGTATGTCGTTGTGTGCATATTTTTTTGTCTATAATGTAGAGAAAAAGAGGCATGATCCTTCACTTTACAAATGCACGACAAGTGGGCACCTTTTTCTCTACAGGGTGCAGTCTGTTGCCTTCAGGGTGCACAGCGCTGCCGCTTTCATAGACCCAAAGAGTGCCAGCCAAAATAAAGGCGGCCCAGGCTGCACGAATGTCTCCGGCGGCAGAACTCACTTTGTAGAGAGCGCGCACACACACACACACACACACACACACACACACACACACACACACACACACACAGGGAAATGCTTCCTGCATTCACACAAATGGTGACAAATCACTTTGACCCGGACAACTGAGCAGAGGCAATACCGGCTCTGATAGCTGTGAAGGTTGAGGAGAGAAACACAGGTGAAAAATAAAAACAAAAAGTCATAGAGGTTCTGCGTGTGTGTGCGCATGCGAGTTCAATAATTTTGTGCTATTAATATTACTGACGTAACACACTCACACACAGGCACAGACTGGTGGGACCGTCTGTCACCGGTCCCTAAAACCTACCATCAAAATATAATTTGAATATAGCTGATAAAAAAGCATTTTAAATCAATTCTCAACTTTACTGAAAACTCCAAAGAGGATGGAAAGCTTTTTCACTTTTACTGTTCGTTAGAATCAATATCGCCTGATGTTCGAGATACACGGCTTTAAGTTTTCCACCCTGCGTTTTTTTAAATAAACGTAAACTCCGTCGATCAACAAATGACAAAAAAAAATGTAATGTCTTTGAATGAATTTCAGCAAAGTGATGCAAAATACAGTTGCTCAATATTTCATAACAGGCCAAATCATAGATGCAATAAAATAATCATGCACTTTCTAAACTACTCAATTGGAATAATAATACTGTTTATGATCAAGGGGCTCATGATGTAAATTTATGCAATGAAATTATTTAAATCCTGGGTGTATAAAACACGCTTCATAATAAAGGTGGTTATTTTATTTGCTATTTATTTTTTTGCGCAAGTCAAATTAAAGCTGTTTTATTGGTTCATTAAAAAAATGATCCCCTTTTCTTATGCAATATAAACCAAGAACGTAATTAGACAACACCTATTACGGGACATAAAGAGTCAATGTAACTTTGAGAATTACGCTATGCACTCCCATGGTGTCGACGTTTAACTAGTCTCCTTCTATTGAACCTATAAATATGTGGAAATGAAAGGGAGACTGCTAGGCAATGAAGGGGCTAGCAGCAAACAATTATATCAAGTTATGGATTTAAATAAAACCTGCTTGTTTTGGACGGACAGATCATTGACTATTTCTAATAGTACACATACACATACAACATTTGAATGTATCCAATCAATAACCAGAGAGAAAATATATTGAAAAGATAAAACAAGGGCCAAGGCCAGCCACCGGTTGAGCGGAGTATGTTTGCATTTGTGCGATTTGAAAACGTCTGTGAGCAACTTTGCAGTGATGTCACATAACCAAACAGAATAATGAAGGCACTAACTCTCCTTCTGTTCTTTCCTTTGCTGAGCCCTGTAAGCATGAGACACCAGAGATTCTCATTCATCAGCTTTACTCCCAAGCTAAACAGATGGGGTTTGATCAAACTCCTACGGTGTCCCCCCGCCCCCCCCCCCGCCCCAAACCCCCCGAGACAGATTACAAACCACATCCATCGAGCGCTCAGAGAGACAAGAGAAATAAAGCTTCCAGTTTGATGCGGAAAGATCGTATCTTGATTCATATCAGCAGCAAAAAGTGATTCCCGGGTTATTATTTTCCATCCCACAGGGTTCACACACGCAGGAACATACTCGCACCTTCACACGCCCATTAAACACATGCTTAAGAATGCTACAAAACAAAATGAAGCCAGACGTTGCCCCGACAGACACACAGCACAGTGCGATGCACCCAAACACCCAAGACAATGTCCTTTAGGAGGACAAGAAGAATGAGGAGGAGTAGAGGGAAAACAACAAAAACGTGCAGACATCGGGAGAGGATGTTTCAAAGAGTCATTAAATGCAACTTTTCCCCTTTCTTTGGTGGACTGAAAGTGTAACCTTTCGCTGAGCTTGTATTACACGTATCTACAGTGGCCCACTTAGTGTCAGAAAGCAACGGCCACTCTTGTGGGGGAGGAGAACGTAACTTGTCTGAGGAACTGTAAACCTTTTTTTTCTTTTTTTCTTTTTTTTGGAGAAAGAGGCTCTGCCAAAATGATGATTTGGGTCTTTATATAATTCAATGTGCCCGAGACACGATCGGCTGTCCTTTGGCCGCAGAGCCGCTCGCCGTTGTAATAGACAACAAGATCCATGTCAGCGTCACCTGCCTTGTAGTTGGGAGCATTTGTGCGGGAAATGCACTTTTCTTTTCCCCCAGAGCCAGCTAGACACAAAGGCAGAGGGGGGGGGGGGGGGGGGTGTTTGTGCCAGAATTATCTACTTCCCTTTTTGCTCAGCTGGTAAAATAATTAAAACATATTCCAACATTTTGCAGGGAGCAGTGATCACACTGGGCTGCTTGCGTGCCCTCCTGGGGGAAGACGGGGTAAAGATCCGTTCTTGGCAGGAGTCCCGATGCCACAGGCGGCGGTGTGGTTGGCTCAGGGATTTGGATACTTTTCCCGGATGTGATGTTGTTGTACTATTTATTGCTCCTTGGAGACCTTTCCTACGGAGAAGCATTGCTTTGAGAGATCCCCGTGTGCTGAGGGTTTGTGCAGAGGATGACTTTAACCCATCCGCGTAGTTAAGGTGGTCACGGGAACAAATGTGACCTCTTAAGATGTTCTTTGCCAGGGTTCATTTTTATGGGTTATCAAAACAATCGCAGTCCCTCTGAAGCTGGAAGCATGTGTGCAACGGACATGCTGCCAAGACGAGCCGAGTAAGACATCAATTAGGCTTTTCTTCGCCCTGGCAACATGTTTTCGCGTTGGCACAAATTCACCAGCTGCGTTGCGTCTCGCTCACAATATTCAAATCCAAGGAGAAATGAAAACAGTTTGCCTGTATCTTAGCCTGCTGTCATTTGTTCCCCAAGAGACATTATAAGCAATAGAACTGTGCCGTCACAATTTTTAATAAATCAAAGCTGCCCTTGCGTGCCTACGGTGCATTATTTATTTATTTTTTTATCTACAGTTGACTGGGCCATTAATTTCTGTCCATGCAACGTGCGACTGGCTTCATCCATGTGTTTTACACGTACCCTGAGGGCGTGCTGGAGGAACCCCCCCGATCAGCACACAGCTCAGGGAGGGAACAAAAGGCAGATTATTTAATTGAATAACCAACAATGGCACGAGCCAGGGAGTAGGAATATGAACGAGACCCATATTGCCACCTTGGCGAGGCGGTTGAGTTGTAAACAACCCGCTGGAGCGCTCCGACTACAGATTCAAGGAGAAAGCTCCTCTAAGTCTGCCAAATGAGGTCCCGTCGGCTCAATAAGAGAATAGGAGCGACTCTTATGGAAGGGAAACCAGAGAGCATATTTGTTACTAATCCCAGATTCACCCTTTGCACAAGATGCTGTAGAAATATGAATGAGGTAATTTGGCTCTGCACCCTGGGATGTGAACTGAAGCAGGGTTTCAGTCCTTTTGATTTATATCAAAGAACATTTTAAGGGGAACCACTGTGCCACTGTATCTTGTTTTAATATTGCACAATACACATTGATTCATATTTGCATTTTATGAAAGCAACCTTCAGAAATATTGAATAAAAGAACATGGAACCTTGAAAAGAAGATAAAGATGTTTTTTTCCACTATTTGAACTAACTCACCTGCAGGGTTGACCACTGCTTTAGAAGATGACGCTAGACTAATACGACGAAGGAAATCATATCTTTAAGATGTTGTGTGTCAGAGTATGGGTAATATAATGTGAGATGCAAGTTTATAGACCAGTTCTTTGACCAGCTGTCTAATATATTCACCTCTCTGTATTAATGGTATTAATGAGATACAAACAATGGCAAAAAATGTAATAATTCTAGAAAGAAATTGCATTAGGATGAAGATTCCTTAAGATTACCAGTAGTGCCTGCAGCAGTATTTATACACAGCATTCAGGCAATGTAAGGAAAGCCCAAACAGGCCATCCATCCAGCTACGGCATGTCCCTGTCGGGGCTCATTGGCCCTCTCCTCCCTCTCCTGAATCTCTATGCACAGCGCAAGTCAATTCACGAATAGAAGCCTCCTGTTTAATTACATATTTCCCAATATTGACTTGAATTCCAATAGTGCCGGTTCATTAAAAATCACTCAAGTCTAAAACTGGTCAATATTAGAAAACAAACATCTTTTGTGAAAACGGGTTACTACTTGCAATCTCAGCGACTTCGTATAGGCCTACTGTTGTTGTACGAACATTGTATATCTGTTCATTTCTACTAATATCCAGTCGCTTGGTTAGGTTTGTCAATGTGGAAATTTGAGTTTTCTCAAAACAAAACCAACGCTGGTGCCCCTTTTTGCACACGGCTGCACTTCAAAGTTGAGTTTTGAGTCAATCATTTACCCCAGATTTTAGTTAAAGCGTACACATCCCACAGTCTGACTCCTAATGCGCGTGGGTTCACGCGTGTGGGCTCGGCTTCTAAAATAAATGACCATATCTTTGGTTTTAGATGCGTTTCATCGAAGGTAGGATGACTGGGCCGTGTGTCCTGGAACAATAACGGAGTCATCTGCATGTTTTACCATGGTCCCATTTCCAATACCTGCTTTGACACATACGGGTGTAGGAGGATAAATAATAGAGGCAAAAGCACACATCCTCGTGGGAAGCAAGTGGAAGAACAAACTTGGTCGGACAGAATTTACTCCCAGTCTCCAACTTCCCTGTTTAAAAAGTAATTTAACCAAAGTGACTGTGGCATCTTCTACTCTTCTGTGTGCCAGTCAACTGCACGGTGGAAAGTGCTTGCTCAGCTTCACTTAAAATTCCTGACTGACCCTACTGTTTAAAGTTTTCATAAAAATAAATGTGGGAGCCACTGGTCTAAAACCATTTGGCAGCAACTGAAATTTGGAATGGGGGTGGGGGGCTACCACACGACCAACGGCGACACCTATTCACTCTTGTTTTAGAGGAAGGCCTTTTCCACAATGTCAGCGCTGTAAAGAGGCATCATCGTGTGCAAATTGAAAGGACACTGTAAATTGGATGCATTCAAGTGCGAGCGTTTTGATGAATGAATAAATCAGAACCTATTGTCTTATTTGAAAACCACTCCTCACCCTGAACTGTGCTAATGTCACTACAATTGTAGCTGTTGAGTTGTTATAACGAAAGATTATTGCAAATGCATTCATACAGACACACTCCCCATTTAGAAAATATCTTACAACCGTGGCCTCCTCACCTCCAGCTTTACGGCAGACAGATCTACTTAACACCACATTCAATATTCTATCCACCCAGTTTCCTTCTGCAAGCACACTTGACTGTGGAAATGTGCAGCGCTGGAAAGGTCAAGCGACTGTAAATTTCAATGTTATGTTTGAATCACAATACGTTTCATTATGACTGTGCCTTGACTCCCTTTATGTGCGGACAATGTGCATTAGATCCGGATGGAGAGGTCATTTACAGCATTCACCCCATTCCGGTGGCAGCTCATTGGCCAGCTTTAAAACAGGGTTTTCTGCGAATGTATTCCTAAACCCCGGCAAAATGATCTTAACATTTTTTACAGTGGAAAGGCTCTTTTGGGAGCATCTAATTGTAGAGTCATGTGTTATTTGTAATTCCTGCATACCGCTAATTCAAGCTACTTCTCTTCGTAGTTGGCGACCCCAGAGCCCCCTTTAGAGGGGTCTAACCCCGTTGAAAAGTGACAATTCTGACACATGCCATCTCATTAGAGACACTCATCACCACCAAATGCAACAATGCCTCACACCCACAGAAACGGTAGAGACCTATCCGTATCTGGATTTTCATTGTTCATGGTTGAACTTCAAACCCTGCGGCCAATAGTCTGTTGCTGGAAAGTGCCACTGTCCAAAAGATATTTCGGCATTCGGCCCCGTCAGAAGCTGTTAGCAGGCCTACCAAAGAGAAAATGGCTGCATCACCGTGCAAATGATGCCAAGGATTAACAGTATTTGCGCAATCGAAGGAATGGAGTACCTTTTCGCCACTGTGGCGCCATGTTGACGCAAACACAAAACCATTTCTGTCTTAGATATGCAGTGCATTGAGGGATGTGCAAATTATACTTTCCAAATTATACTTTACATTGGGCTGATTTGGGCTTGTACCCATGATCCTCCACTTGTAAGGTATACTGATTGCATTTGACTGCTGTCGTTGTCGGTCTTCTGACCGCGTGGGTTGTCTGCATACGGTGCATTTTGTTTAAATCTAACCAGTAACCACATGAAAAGCTTTGGGCGGTATTTGTCTCTCGACATAGCCAATGGGGGATTTTAGGGTGATTCTATGAAGCCTCAATAGGGGCTTGGGCATCCTGCGGGCCAACTGTCCCGGCAGACAGAGTGGCCATTGAGGATCTAGGTGAGTAATAACACTGGTGAATTGTATTCACACGCCTAGGTCTGGCCCCCATCCAACCTAGTGTAAAAACACAGTCCTGTGGGAAAGCTGTGAACAACAAGAAAATGATTGCAATATTTTCCCCTTTGGGCTGGTATTAGAGCCTGCGCAGATGGTTTGTTTAGAAACGGCTTATTATGCATCATGCAATAATTTGCAAAAATAGTGTACTTCATTAATGGGGATTTTTTGGAAGATCAATAGGCTTTAATCATTGTTACCACATTGTATGCTGCAGATACAAGATAGTTACACTTGCAAAAGACAACTGTGTGTTTAGAAAACAAAAACAGAATAATGAGTAGGTTTATTTTAGGAAAGCATCACTATGTTTTCCATTATTTGTGGATGAAATATATATCTATGTGTGTACGTATTACAGGCGTGGCACCGGTTACTGTGGCAACAGTAACAATCTCTTCCATCTGTGTCCTGGTTGAACCCTACACGGCGTAAAAACAACTGTATCTTCACATATCTGGCAGCTGCAGCGCTCCACACAGAAGATTAAATGGGCCGTGTTTGTCCAATAGTTGAGGTTAGTAGAGATATGAACAATATTATTCATCTATTCAACTATTGAAAAACGACATAAGATTTGAAAAAATGGAATGATTGATCAAATTGTTTATTTCATACTGGGCTCCACTAGCTACTCGATTTTTCTCAAGTGTTTTTTAAGAATCCAATCAAGTTACATTATCGAGCTGCACTTCAACATTTGGTCAAAATGAATATTTTTCTGTATTGTGGAGATTGCTTGAATGCCTATGGTGTTGTATGAAGTCAAACAGGACAGAAATGTATGTGCCTAGTTTTTTTTGCAATGCACTTGCACATTCTCTTCATATATAGGTCACTGTGGGGCATTTTGTAAAATATTAGAATTCCAGTCTGTTCACTATCCTGAATGGAACCTCTGTTCTTAATATGATCAGTTAAGATATATAAGCCATATTTTGTCTCCCCCTTTCAATCTTTCGCCACATTGTCCCGACGCCTATACAACTAAAGTGTCCAACTGCCCTCTGCCTGACCCTCCGCTGCTACTTTGTATGGCCCATAAAACTCCATGCTTCTCAAGCCAGTGTAAGTGCCACCATCCACTCGGCACCACCACGAGTAAGACTCAGCCTCTCCAAAACAACCGTGTGACCAAACTCAATTACATGTCCCATTTATCTGTGCTGTGGCCGCGTAGCCCCGTGGCTCCAGTGTAAATCTCTGGTCTGAGTCAATAATCTATTCTCCAACTCGTCCAAGGGCCCTCCATTGTCATTAGACATCCGTTTGGCAGAGGAACGATGAATGGGGGGTGGGGGTGGGGGTTGAGGGCGGGAACATAGTAAAGACGAGGTGGGGGGCTTGAGAAACCAGAGATCATCCATCTACCCAACGACTTGTAGTCACAGTTCATTATGTGTCGTAATGGTACCCAGCCTCACACAATGCCAGCCTTAAGTTTTAGTAATGCCCCGGCGAAGGTCAGGTAGGGGCCCTATTCCTTGCATCATGATTTTGCTGATCTTAAACCCTATAGATAGAAAGATCAGATTTCTTTTTGTGATACGCATCCCAAATAACTGCTGTCAAATCTTTCCACTTGTTTCGGTTCTCTCTAGCCGATTTGTCTAAATTACACTAGCCACATATTAACTGTACTGGGCCCTTCAATATGCATCTTGATTCCCCATTCACCTAGTGTCCAGCCGAGGTAGATATGCAGGTAGATCGATTGGACGGGTGATCAGACATAATTGATATTCTACTGTCAGAGGGAGTGATTGTGCAAAGTCCAAACAGAGTCCATAACAACCAACACAAGTATCAGATGTCAAACTGCAGACGTCATATTAGATGGATACAGCTGATATAGTGGCGTGTTGCTGCTGTTGTGCTCGCCCACAATCTCTAGGCAAACCTATCTAATTAAACGATGAGAGGGCATATTCATCCTGTTGTCTGAGAGCCCACTGGTGATGGATGGGATAATGACTTTCCTGAAGAGCTGCAGACTGGGGTAATGAGTTTTATCCAGGAGGGGCTCACATGGGTGCTGAAGGAGGGCTGCTGCATCATCGTAAGCTGGGTGACAAATAACCCAAGACACCCAGTCGAGTGTGCCTGCAATTGAGGAAATGGCATCATAACTGTTGGCCAACGCAGCCTATTATTTTGTGTGACTGGCTGTTAGCTACGAAGCGGCCCGACGTGTTGGCATAACCATCAGCAAAGGCGATCATTCTGCATGACGGGGAGGCTGCCCTGTGGCATCATCCGCCGACAGATTAAATGATGCTTCATTCGCTTTGTGTCCTTACGAGTCCCTTCCCGAAGCCTTTTGTCCATGCCACAACTCGCCTTATGGGGAATGTGATTTTTTTAACAGCTGTTCAGAAAGCTATATATTTCTTGAATATTATATATAAATATATGCTCTGTTTTTAAGCACTACAGTGGGTAGAAAACTTTTGAATGCCAGCTGACTTTGTCAGACACTGCCGCGGGGCGCTTGAGTGAGATGGGTGAGCAGAGCATATCTTTACAGTGGTCATAAAAGGCACAATGAGGACACTTCTTACTGCAGCTTTATGTCAGCTGCCAGCTGCTGCCGGTTCCAGCTAGTGCAAGTTACAGACAGGCACAATAAACAACAGAGTATGTATTTGTACTCTGTGTATGTGTGGGCTACTCGTGCACACACAAACCCTATATGGTTGCATGACCCGATGCACCGTGCCATGGATGTAGCACCGGCTGAGCAAACCTTAGCATGAAAAGGTGGAACATGCAAACACAGAATCATTTCAAAGCCAACCGTTTTCAAAAATAGCGTTTTTGAGCTTTGGGTGGGCACATTTGGGAAAGTTATTGATCAGGAACATCCGTTTTTGCATTTATTGTGTTCATGTGTTTTAGCTTGCAGGTAATTAGGTGCATTCTGATTCTAAGGTGACTTAATCCTTTACCAATGCAGCGTGCACACATATACACACACACACACACACACAGTTTATTTGACGTCAACCCGACAAATAGACACATATTAACACTTACCTGTCTCTAATCCATGTTGAAATATGTGATTAATCACTAAAAGCAGGTAAATAGCTGTTTACAGATTTCAAACGGTTTAAGTCCTCGTGTTACAGACTGAATAGGTGTTATAAATCCAATCAGCCATTTAAACGCATTTCCTCCAAATAACCCAAAAATATCATCATCACCGCGACCTTACTTTGAAATTGGTTCTAAAATCTGTGCAAGAGATTATGTCGCTTTGAAAGAAAACAGTGCCAATTTGCGATCCGGTTTACAAGTATGGAAATGGGTCCTGAACAGTGTAAGTGAGTCAGAAAAGAGTCTCTTTCCTTTGGAAGCTGTAGACAGAGCAATGCAACTCTCCTCCAGGAAATTGTGTGAACTATGTTTTACTGCTATTGACCTGTTGTCTTAGTAAACTATAATTAAACTACAACACTGAGACAACTTGCAAGTGGTAATAATCAATAAAATATACCCTATTAATCTGGCAGTGCGAATCAGAAGTAAACACGTTTTTATATAAAAGAGGAAGAAAGTCTTTATTAGAATCTTTAAATCATCAGTTTTTGGAAAATTTGTATTTATTTTTTTCCTCTGACTTGATAAGGGATCAAGATGTGCTTCTGAGAAGTCTGAGCTCATAGCGTTGGCCTCAAAACCGCTTAGCAGCAATCACCAAAGCCTGCATGCAGTTGTTGACAGTGTGATGTATCATTTTATTTAATGAGCTCAAATCCCCTTATGGCGTAATACTGGCCTAAAGGGATAAAAAAAAATGTTTACAATTTGTAAGCGTGCACAAAAACTCCCTCAGCAGACAAAGTGGTGGTAACGACCTGTAATCCCGTGGAAGCATCGGGGTGCATTTGAAATGTCATCATTTACTGAATGAACATTGTGATGGTTTCAGATGACTTGAAGCTGAGACCATCATTTAAGTCTACAATGTTTACCGACATAATCAAGTGAGACTTTTTTCACCATCCATCCATCCATCCATCCAGCCACTTTCACCAGGAGTTTGAAATACATAACATGTTGAAGTTGCCTTGAGAAGTTTACCATTACAATTGCATATATTAGTGTGTTTCTTTGTGAGTATTGGTCAAACCTGCCATTACCAGACAATCTGATTCTATTCACATTTTCATATGTAAACGGTTTATCAATGTTTTCTCAATAAGAATGATGTTTGAAAAAGAGTTGATTAGTGCTTATTTATCATGCAAGATAACAGAGGGGAATCTTGTAATCTCAGTGGTCCCCAACACAGCTGTTAGCCCCCCCCCCCCATTGATGTTAAAGGGACATTGAAGCCCCCCCAACCTTGCACCGCCTGTTACAGCTTTCACAAATCGGTCCATCTTGGCAACTTGTTTGTAATTGTGTTTGTTGTAATTGTATTCCATGTATATTACTGGTGTGTGTGTGTGTGGGCCGGTGATGAAGTGGCGCCCCACCCTGTAGTTGCTCCGCGCCCCGCCGGGTTGGGAACCACTGCCATGGCTGATGATGGTGATTGAATAGGCCGGATGAAGTGCAAGGTTTGTTGTGAGAGTTTATTGATAGTGCTCGGAATCTTGTGTGCCTTTGGCCTTAAGCTTCAGCAACATAACGATCACCGTACGAGCTCCTCAAGAACTCATACTTCTGTTTGGTGAGCACTTGCTGTGGGAACTCACACAAGACGCATGGCTTATTGTGACTTCATATAGCACCGTGGCAGCCTCACAACCCAACCGTCATATTCCTTTAACTTAAAGAGATTTCAAGGTAACAGCATAAACGCCTTTGAGCGGTCCGCTGGCAACTAAAGAAAAAACTAAAAAATGAAAAGAGAAATGAAATGATATCGTCATCTCATCTCTTCAAAAACACAGCACCTGCTATAAGAGCTCTGCATTCACAAGACACCAGACAGACAAAACGCTGGAGTCTATCTGAGAGAAAAGCCCTCGGGCCTCTGCGCTGTCTGAAAGCGCAGAGGGAGGGAGAGATTTAGAGAGCCGATAGATGCTCTCTTTGGCTGAAAAAAAAGTCACTTGGAGATGACAGACAGTGCTATAAAACAAAATCTCATGCCTTTGAAAAAAAGCAGGGGAAGAGAAGCACACACAGACAATGTGCATGGCTCAAAGTTAACCATCTAACAATGCACGTGCACTCCTGGCTGCATGCAAACTGAGTTTCAATGGACACTTCTATGAGTCAATGAGATTTACATGATTCTAATAGCGAGAGCTTGCTGTTATTGCAGATTTCGCCTATAGACCAATTACGGTAACCTATAAAGACCTATAAAGTTCACCTTTGAGCAGAGTTTAGTGTAAGATTCAACCTTAATTGTTGTTGTTTATGCTCATGCTTGTATGTTTATTTGACAGAGAACCATTATATAATGCTTTAAAGTGTTTTAATGGGCTGAATTCCTTATCCTAAGGGAGTTTTGGTGCACATAAGCAGGGACTTGATATACAGCAGGAGTGAAGCCAGATCAGAATAAAACATTTGGATAAAAAACATTTTAAAAATATTTTGTACTAAAGTCTAATTGTTTGTGTTCGTTGTGTTTTGTAAGACTTATGGCGAGTGAGCAAAAAAAGACAAAGTGTTCTTGCAGCAAGATTTCATTGTGATATGTTTTTTCACCAGACTTTCAGAAAAGAGCTTTTAACAATTGCCGTAATCAAGCTCTGTGTTCCACACAATTTGAGTATTTTCATTTTGTATATCCCTAATGTTTTGCTAGCAGCATAATTCTAACCATAATACATGAAAGTTTTCATGCAGAAGTCACAGATGAATTTGATTGGTTAGAATTATATATTTAATTTTTTCAAAAGAATTCCACCGATTATAATGTAAAATAAAGAACTTTATATTTTCTGAGCCGTTTGTACCCATCATTTTTCAAAATGCACTATGTTGATTAAGTTTCACACCTTTGATAAAATGATATGCTGCAGCTCTGTAGCAAAATGTCATATTGAAAAGGCCAAGTATCTGCGTAGTCCTTATGATGTAAACTCATGACTTTGGCCCAGTTTATGGACTAAGAGTCACAGCCATGTGGCCATGCATTCAAAAAGCTGCCCATGTGCTGACAGAATCAGGCCGCCCACTCCCCAGTGTGGACCCTTTGTCCGGAAAAGCATTCATATTAATTCATTGATTCATTCAAATTGGGTAATTCTGAGCTAAAATGTCAAATATAGAAGTAAAAGTGTGAGTATCACCTGCCATAACAGGAGCTTTGAAACGTCTTTGAGTAAGTCTATTCAGTTAAAAATGTTAAGGTTTAATGCAGAAATTAGTAAAACAGGTTTTCATGTTGAGTTATTCAAAAGTTGATGAAAAAGACATCCACCTGGGCTTAGACTATAGACAACGGTGTACCATGAATATATCTAATTTTTCTCGATTGTATTCAGCTTGCTTTACTCTGCTATCTATTTTTCCAGACCTTTGTAACTGTCAACAGTGTTGACGAACAAATAATGTCAGTATGTTGGTGTTAATGAAAATGTAATGTGTGTGTGTGTGAGGTTTTTCTGTGAAGATCCATTTTCCATTCTCCTTACAGCACAGTAATGGAAAGAAGTGGCTATAAAGCATTATTATTCATACACTGTTGAGTCGTTTTTTTTTTTTGTCTAAATGACACGATCCAAGCCTTCCTCTGATCTAGCTGACCTGAATGTTGCAAACTTCTTGAAAATATTTTCCTCCTTTACAGTACGTCTGTCCAACTGTCTATGTGTTGCCCTCCCTCTCTCTTAGGAGATGGTAATGGGATCTTAGCAGAACTCTGATTAAAAGGACACTTCCTCCTCAGAGACCACCAGACTGTTTCCTTTTTTCTTCCCTTCTCTTCCTCAGAGCATCAGAAACCTTGGGTATGGGAACAGAAGGGCCGGATAGCGGGCTCACGCGGTGCAAGCTAATTAAATTAAGCCTCCTTTAATAAAAGAGGAAGCAAACGTAAAGCTTTTATCCCAGCTCCGCCATCAAAGGAAGAGGAAAAAGAAGGCAGCGAAAGGCAAAACACACAACCTGAAGATATGAATTTCTTCCTATTACGTTACAGTCCTACTGGCCCGGAGCTACATTCAACCTTGTGCGGCAAAAGAATAGAAAAGAAGTAAATTGTTTTTCCAAGAGTAAAAGAGTCTATGAAGACCAGAACTCTTGAGAAAAAAGAAAGAAAGAAAAAGGAACTTTTGACTTGATGACCTAGCGGCAGCTACTGTTAGGAAAACTGGTTTCCAGGTTGATGTGTTTGTGCACTCACTCAGATGTTTTAGCATTTCATATCAAAAGAACTGCTGAATAAATATGTAATGAATTAAGAGACCTAGTAAAATCCTTTAATCTCAGCCAAGTAGGAGAAAAAAAAAAAATTGGGCAGCGTTGGCCTCAAGAGTAGATAAAGGAATTAGTGGATGGCGGAATTCAGCGTATTCAGTGTATCACAAGGGGAATGCCCTCTTCACCTGTAGCTATGGAGAAGTGGAAGAATGCCCTTCAACACTTGGCAGTTTGCTTTCATATTCTGAATCCGTTCAGGAAGGCAAAAGGCTTCTGGACTTAAGTCACAGTCCATTACTTTCCATATCTGGCAAGGAGGAAATGGAAGGTATTGGAGTGGGGTAAAAGGTCAGATGGAGAAAGTCAAAGGGATTATCATAAATTTACATGATCAAACCCCCGACTCACTGTATATTCAGAGAGTTTGGAAATATGAAAGGAGTGGAAAAAACAAGTTGAATGTATGCATGCGGCAAAGTAAGCGAGGATGATCGATCTCCGGTGAGAAATAATCTGAAGTTGTGTGTCATTAACGCACGTCGCATCCCACTGGAAACATGTTGTGGTGTCCCAGGTCAGTGGGAACTGTTTAAGGAACAGAACAAAGTGCTTCACTGCTTTGGTTCAACAGGCCAAAAACAGAGAACGACAGAAAAAGGCAGGGAGAAAGAGGAGAAAAAGAGCCTCTCCTCTCATCCTCATTATGTAAACGAGGTGCATGACTGTTCAGTGGGTCCCTGGAGAGTTAATTACCAGCGGCTTCTCAGCCTAATTGGCTGAAACTAAAGAATTTGCCATTTCTTATTCCCAAGCTCACTCTTCTCTACCCCCTTTCTCTCTCTCATGCTGTCCTTCTCCTGGTTTCGGTCTCTCTCACAAGCACATTTTCCCTCTCCTGCTTTTCAACGTGTTTTCTAGTTTTCTCCTCTTTTCCCCTCCTTCGCGTCGGCCTTCCAGCGAAGCTTCGTGCCAGTCGAAAATCTGGCACCAATGCTTAATTTGAGCATCTGCTCCAGCTGGCAGTGGATAATCAGATTTTTAAATTGCTAATTCCAGCTATTTGGCTGGACTAATCACTACTGGATAAAGAAGAGAAACGAGGGCTGAGAGTTGCTCATCACTTAGAAGCAAAAAAGAGATAGCGAGAGCTGGCATCCAAGCCATTTCTAAATGGATGCAAATTAAATTCAAAAAGACAGGGATAACAAGTTTGAAGTTAGACTGAAATCGGGCAACACTGTGAGGAAATATTAATAAAACAGGACAGGCTCGGAGAGGGATCCTAGGGATCCAAAAGGCTTTGATTTTCATAGGACATGTGCAAAGCAACCAAAAACTATTTCAAACATGTCGTGCAAAAATTATTACACAAACTTACTCTTATCTGCCCGTCTTTTCACAAAAAATACATTTCACACGTCTTTGCAAGCCATCAAAGTTAATACATTCCTCCCAATACTGCAGCTTCAACTATGGTCTTCAAGGTGGATGGGCCTTGAAAATGTGAGTAAAGTCACGAGCACTAAACAGAATGGGGAATTTTTATTGCCAGGTAAAGAAGTGTAAAACTAGTCATAACTAGATTAGGAAAAGCCAATGAAAACATAAGAAAGGGGCATTGTAATAGTTTGAGTATGGGCTACTTAATATATAGCAAACCCTTAAACATTAACCTGACTTGGCATAAGTTGCATAGGCCATGAAAGCATTGCTTCATAACTCGTCTCATCTGAACAGAGCAAGGGGACACAGAGTGTGACATGGAGTTCCTTGTTGCACCTGATCCAAAACACGTTCAAGTGGAATCATCACCTTTTCACGCGGCATTGTGTTCTGTGCTTTAAACTGGCGGGTCTAGGTGTAGAAAGTAGGATCGATCTTTAGAAATGTTACTGCTTGGACAAAACACTCAATCAGTGGCAACTAGTGCAATCTTTGATTTCATCCGTTTCTGTCTGTATTTGAATAAAAGAGTCAGCTAATTGAAATATTCAAATGAACAGGTATTTCTTAGTTCCTTATCCTAGGAGTCATGTCCAATGCAATGTGTCAGAAACAACGTAAATGGTAAAAGCATGGCAGAGCCAAAGCTCCTTTCTTCATTAGTTAGGACAAACTATGCCGAACACACAGAAACGTGATGAAAATACTAAGAAATACTTATAATAAAATGACAGGCAGTAACCATTTAGTCAGACATTGTGATGATGGAGAAAACAGAGACATCAGAAAAGCACATTTGTATTGTATAAACACCGATCAGGCACTGGCAGTGGAGCGGGCAAAATATGATTAGCTGTGCTTGTAGTTCAAAGGCAGAGCACACATTGTAGTTGCTCCACACATATCTGCACCTTCACAGCTGTGTTTTTAAAGATAACCGCCATATTCAACGCGCACTGCACCAGAAAAACTATTTATTTCGGCCTAATGAGAAGATATTAAAGAAAACATAACAAACCGCAAAAAGAGAAAGAAACAAAAGAGTATGAGAGAAAAATATTAATGGTAAAAGGTGGACTAAAGAGAAAAAATAAAGACATTAAGCACATGAAAGGGGGCTTTGCTTTTAATGAAATGTCTTTAGCAACTTTCTTTCAGTCCCAAAAGTGTTTGACGCTCATCAGACAATGCAGTGTCTAACTATGGAATACGTTTGATTTCCACTGGGCAATTACAGGAAATTAGTGTATTAAGCTGACTGAAAATTGCCTCAGCTCCTTGATGTAAACGCTGATAGATCCTCCAAGGAAGCTCATCCAAAGGAGCGCTTGATGGCAAGGACCACAGACTTGTGGTAAAATGTCTCAATTGGGTCAATTCATCACTGGAACAAGGTCCTGGACAAAAATGTGTTTATAGTGAAGTCAGGTTTAGCTTAAATAAACCAATAAAACATGTACATATTAGTATGGGGATTGAATGTGTTGTGAAATGTGTCGTGAATGTAATTTCACGAGCATGACATTTTCCCCTAAACAGTCGAGCCTCGTCCTGCACCAGTCCTCCCTCATGCCAGCCTTTTCATCAACTTTTACAATCTACAATTTTTTATAATCAGTTATTATTAAATACATTATTAATGTATTCATGAATCAAAATTGAATTATGTAGATTCCTGAAAGGTGAAAAGGTCTCTTGCAGGTTGAAGTCAATTAAATTGGCCATAATTTTGAGGCATGGAAGATATTTAATATTTTCTTGTTTAGTTTTCAAATTTCATTGATTTTTGCAAATGATTCTTTACCAACCTAAAATAGTCATGCAGCCTAATAGACAACGCAGATATGAAGGCCAATGAGCTGAGAAATAGACAAAATAGTCAAATTCAATGTCAAAAGGGGAGATTTTTCTTCTTGAATGAATAAATAAAGAAATGGGGAACATTTAAATAGCTGTCCCCAGACAGTTTAAGTACAGCATGTTCCTCAGAGCAGGTTTTTGACAAGAAAAACATAAATGAGATTTGTCTTCTCTGACTTCACGTCTTGTCAGCCTTCAGCAAGCATCCTCCCCTAGAATGCTTCCTCTCTCCTTTCTATCTTTTTTGGTATCTCAGCCTTTTCCTGTCCCTCACTTACTGCAGTAACAGTGTCCACCTGAGAAAGGGGGGGTGGGGGGGGGCTCGCATTTAGGAAACAGCAGCTTAGCTCACACTTTCCTCATCCTGCAACTATTACAGTGATTATCCATACTGTCAGTCAGAGGCTCCCCCGCCACAGCAGCCCTCCATCCCCGCTGTCCCATCCGTCTGCGGCCTGGAGGGCTGCGCAGCAGTAGACGGATCTGGCGGTCCCAGCGGTCCCTCGAGACGGACGAAAACGGAGGGAGACGGTGGCACAGAGGAAGAGGAAGCTTTTTCAACACCTTAACAGGAAAGAAACTCAGCGAGGGAGGAGGAGGAGGGCGCTGTTATTGCCATTTTCTGCCGATATTCTCTGGGGTTGTGCATTTAATATGGATGAGGTCCATGGAGCACTGGAAGGAGGCGTCGCATGTATGATTGTTTGGAGACAACTTGCTGGTCACCGAGCAGCCGTTTGCTCACGTGACATTTTTAAACACACTATTCACATGTGGTCATCATGCACTCATCTAACAAAATGTTCTACCTCCATGTTCAAATCAAACCTCCCTCTTCTTTATTTGATATATAGCAAACTCAATACATTTCAATATTCAATACATTTTTAACCACACCGTCTTCCCCTGTCGCTCGGGGGGGGGGGCATTACAACAGTGCAGGTAAGCAGTGACGGGCATACAGGAGATCCGGTAGGGATTTGATTTGCGGAGGTGCAGAGATTCCGATCAATCCCTGAGCAGAACGTTTTTAAAGATGGACAATAAGGCAAAATCACTCCGGAATATAAACACCAGACTTTGAAAATGTCTCATCAGGCACCTCGTTTTGTTATAGGATAAACATCATTTGACTTGAATAAAGCTGAACATCTATCCGGCTTTATTTATTTATTGTTTTACGAAGGACCTCCAGAGGTGGGCCTGCCCCTCGAAGCAGAACGGAGAAAAAAAAATCCTTACACCACCCTTGTCCTTTTCCTGATTCCCCGACCCTGACGGAGCTGCCAGACCGAACGCCAACAAAAACAGAGTCGGCACCCTCAAGAAGGGAGCCCAAGAAGGGAGCTAAGCTAACCCAGCTAGGAGCCTGGGGGCCGTTCTGCTACCTGGCCCACTCCAGGCTGACGTCTGGACAATATAAAACAAATTAAATAAGACCTCAAGTTAAACAAGCAGCAGGAAACGGTTGACCCTGGTGTCCACGTCCTGACAGAAACCCGGCTGCATCGGGGCATCACGCTGCTGTGGTGGAGTGGAGTGCAGGCCCGTGGTGGGAGGAAAGGGACGACTCTGGTGTTTACATCAATGATTCTTGGTGCTCAGACAAACTCAAAGTTAAATGGGAAATGTTTTGCTGACCGGCTAAATTATAATCATTTAATGAAGCAGAGTGCGCTGAAAGAGACCAGGGAGCTCAGTCTCTGAACAAAAACAACTTCTTGAAGTGGTTGAATAAATAATATCATAAATCAATAACACCATGCTGTATACATTACAGAGATCATTAGGCACCGAACTATGTTGTCATGCCCTTCAAAATATGTTTTTACAAAAAAAAAATATATATATATATAAATCTTTAATAGAGATGTTTATTTGTGCATCTAATTGCATTCTGCAGAATGGATCCTTCGACCTTTGTATTACCTTTAAGGTTCAAAACATCACACGGAGGAAAAAAGCCTCTGCGCTGTCTTTCAGAGCATATGCTTCAGTGCATCATTAACCCGAGTCACAGGACTAGGGACTAACAACCAGTGACACGGGCCGCTAAAATAAAAGGGCCACCCCAAAAACCTTTGATCCTTTGTTCTGCTTATGCCATTAGTGTGAAGAGCGCACACACTGTGGCTCCCCGCCAGGAGTTTGTTAGATCTAGCTAACGAGTGAGGCTCACGTAGTCCTAATAGAGTCTTTCCTGCTCTTATCTGTATTGACTTCAAACAGTGTGCAATGAATAGAAAACAATCTGCGTCTGACTTTTAAAGGCCGGGGCTTGTAAGAATACTTATGCTCTGGCTTTTCCACAGGCTGGGCTACCGAGCTCCGACTACACTGCGGCAGATCAAAGGTAATTCCCCTCTTAATTAAGCCGAAATTGGAAAAGAGCAGTCAGAGACCCGGCTTTTGTTTTCCTTTGTGCCAGCGAACATTGTTAGCTGTACATCAGCATGAGTCTGTGTATGCGTTTGCATGAGAGAAGGATTTCTCTCATCTGTTCCCGCAGCCATAGGTGTTGCCTGCCTGCGTGTGTGTGTGTGTGTGTGTGTGTGTGTGTGTGTGTGTGTGTGTGTGTGTGTGTGTGTGTGTGTGTGTGTGTGTGTGTGTGTGTGTGTGCATTTTCTTATCAGCGCGTGTGTCTTCATGCTTGCGTTTCTGTCGCTCTCGCTCTCTCTCCTGACGGACCATCGGCCTGCATGTGGCCCGGCGTAAGCGCGGCGTAATGAGACTCCTTCTGCCGCTCTCCTTTCTCATGGCCATGTCCGTGTGTTGTGATGCTAATGAGCCCTCGCTACCACAAACACCCCTTTCTAATTGTCCTCTTTGATCTACCACTAATTCTGCTAATTAGGAGCCCAACTTTCAAAGTTAAACGTTTTACTTCCACCTTCAAGTGTGCCCATTCATGTGCGCGTGTGTGCACATGGGAATACTAAATAAAAAGGCATAAACAGAAGGTAACCCTTTTCTTTACCCGCCCCAATCTGTCCCGGCATACTAAATTCATCACATACTTTATGAGTCCCACACACACACACACACACACACACACACACACACACACACACACACACACACACACACACACACACACACACACACACACACACACACACACACACACACACACACACACACACACACACACACACACACACACACACACACACACACACACACACACACACACACACACACGACAAAGCATCCGCGAACAAATACTTTATCATGCTCCAAAAGCAAAGCAAAAAGCTGCCTCCAGCTGAAAATACCACAGATACCTCAGTTTGCAACGGTGTGCACATTTCTGTACATGCAAAAACAGAGTAATGTACCGTGTGAGAATGTTCAGCTCAGGGACACGCGCAAACATTGAGTGACGCAATCAGCAGGACACATTGGGGAAAAGCATCTTCTCGGCCTACCAATGTGTTGCCTGTGACACCTCACGCGTTGCACAATCATGCAATAAACTGTGCAAACCATCTAAAATGAGCTTGATGACACCATGAGAATTCAGATTATGGTATTTTTGTATTCTAAGCATATTCCGCGCTTAGAAATCTAAGGAAAACATAACTTTTCTCTTTTTTTCAAGTTGCGCTCACGGTTCCTTTGAAAGCTGCTCTCCTCAAACTCACCGATCCGCATACACACGTAGCCGTTCGTATACGCCAAACTAAAACCACTCATCCCGGCTCCATTTGCATGAGGGGAAGTGACGGAACTAAACGCAATCGGTGGCCATGTCACTGCAGACGCACAATATACTTCTGCAGTTATGTGACAAAATGTATTTACATGAAGGCATGGAGTGAGAATAAGGAGGATTTGTCAGTTTCGGTTAGAAAACAAATCATTCAATGTGGGCCCCTCGTCTCACTCTCCCTTGACAATGCTCACCACTGAGTGTGTCCCCCCCCCCACCGCACACACACACACACGTCTGAAACAAAAGAAAAATTAAAAGACAAACAGACAAAGAGAAAATACAGATGGCGGGCAGCGTCCGTGACCTCAACACACGTCGTGGGGGTAAAAATAAGAATTGGGATTAAATCTGTATAAATTTAAACCCAAATGTAAAAATATCCCTCATTGGGACTTTAATGGAGGAAACTACGGAGGCATCTAAACTGCATTTAGTAGTGGGACAAATTAAGTGGTTTACAATTAATTAGAAGAGAATACTGAGGAACACAAGTGCCCTGAACCTGCATCCAGAGTCACAAACAGACTGAGCTTTATTGGGTTCTGGGACTGATCAATAACAATCACAGCGCAAAGCAAAAAAAAGAAAACAAGCGTATTAAAGCTTCCCCTGACTATAAACAGCACCGTGGTCACTTCTCATTCCCATCAAACCGAATTGTGATTAGCTAAAGGCACCAGCTAAAGCAAGATGAGCAATTAATAGAGTTGTCAGGCCGCTGAAAGAATTCTGGCTGCGCTTCATCAGCGCATCGATTGTTCCTTACAACACAGAGGATTTTTTTATTTATTTTTTTGTTCCCTCTGAAACAACAAGCATTAAAAAAAAAAAAGGTGGAGTTTGTACTTCTTCAGCATGATTGTTGGTTCTGAACTTCAACACCAAAACCAATACTTCCCTCCTGTCAGTGTCCAAATTACCGTCAGCCCCAAAGGCCCGGGCCCCTGTCCTGACTGGTAGGGCATCGCATAGCTCAGTCGCAGCCACATTCTTTTGTTTCCTCTTTTACTGAGCTCAGGCTGCCTATGAAAAACACATAGAATATATTTTAACTGCTCACAAAAAACAGACGGCTAGCGAACTATGAGTAGATATTTACAAAAACTGAAACAGACTTTATTCATTTGCAATGCTTCTCAACAAACACATTGCACAACTGGAGAAAAAAAAAGATCCATGCAACTGAAGCAACACTAATAGAAAATAGACACTGCTAGGAATCTTGGACGGATGGAATATCTTCGCAGATTTGAGAATGCTAATAATGTGAAGAGGAAGGAAGGAAGGCAGCAAGCCTGACACGCCACAGCCAGGGGATCCTACGCCAATCGGAGCATGGCCTTTTAGCCGAGTGCTCTGTCAGAGATGCCAGTTTGACGGACGACGCCGGCCCAAGTGACATTTCTCCAGGGTTGGAAAGAGGGGACAAACGTGTGAGACATCACAGGTTGTTAAAGAGAAAGAGGGTAAAAAGCACTCAAAAAAAGAGCACCCCTAAGAATAAAGGGGTGAAGGTATGATGCTTAATTGTTAATTGTTAAGTCTATCTGTGGTATTTCCCCACTGTGAAGGGGCCCTTTTTGGAGGGAATTCTGCAAAAAAATTCTTGAGTGGCAGATTGAGTGTGTTTAAGTGCTTTGCACCAAACTACATTATTTTCATAAAGAATATTAGAATTTTTACATTGAAGATGCTCTAAATGTCAATTACCTTTTACCAATTGTAGGCAAAACTACTGTACATTATACAATAGGGAAGGTCATTGATGGTTGAGGTTCCATAGATTGCTGTTCAAGCCAGTTTTTCCTCGTTTCTGGCAACTTGGTTGAATTCATTTGACCTGCAATTGTGTCAATCAAAGAGCGAAGATCAGAGGTCAGGGGAGGGGCAAAGGAGAGCCAGTTTATTGGCTCGGAGCTCATTAGCATCACGCCCATTAGCGTTCTGCCAGCTCCGCTGCCCCTCGCCGTCACTCAATCCTGAGACGGACTGGCTGTCAGTGCGGAGAGGCCGGCCAACATGCCCCACAGAACAAACACACCCACTGCCAATTTCTCCTCCGTCTTTATGGATCCGTTTGCTGTCCGTCTTGCTCCTCGTGTCGTAAGTAAGGACGAGAGAAGTGGCACAGCGAGATGCATCATGCAAAGGCATTCATTGCAAACACGAAGGTTGTGTTATAAGAATGATTTAGCGTGCTGACGGGAGAAAAATTAAATATGCCAATTCATTTGTCAGAATTTGGATTCCCTCTCCTCTCATTTCCAAGAATCCTACTGTTGTCAATACTCCAGAAGATACCTGGGAACATGTTTAACATAAGACTTTTACTCAATAACCACTTCCAAACAACTGGATTTTGCAAACAATCTCAGATGCTATTTTTAATAATGTTAATTGTTATTGCTTGACCTATAACTATCGTTTTGGAGCACTGTCCTTCAGCTCTTTAATACATATATTAATATATGATAGATGCGTTGAATATAACCACACGCATGCACATCCATACTTTGGTACTTACAATAGAACACTTTCCCCATGCGGCTTCTGTGTCTTTCATCCTCAGTTATTTGTTTCTCCGTTTTACTCATCTGCTGATCACATTATCCTGATCGGTTTTAGAAAACTGCCTCTAATATTTCTCCCTCTGTAATGTGTATCGGTTTGTCTCTATTGGATAATAGGACGTACCCTCTTTTCCGTTTTTGTTTTTTCCCCCCACACATACACGCTCGTCCTCCATTCAATGGCTAACCTCTGATCTTTTAATGAATGACTCCCTCTCTCTCCATGTTCAGATGGGATAATGATGATGCTCGTTGCTATCATGGTTAGTCGGTTAGGGAAACGCTGGGGCAGATGGTGGGAGGGAAGAGGAGGAGAGATTACAATACATCCCTGGGACCTCTCCCTTCCTGGCAGCCAATCTGATGTCCGGGGGGCCAAATCACATCGTAACCTGTAAGTAATGTGTGTACCGTTAATGTATAATCAGGAGGTTTGTATGAGAGTGTACAGAAGCATTATATATATATATATATATATATATATATATGCGCAAAGTTTGATGTGCATGATGGTTCAATTAACAGACCGGGTTGCAGTCAGTAGGAATGGAAATAAAAAGACGCTCCGCATCCCTGCTCAATACTTCCTTTTCCTCAGTGTTTACTGCAGAGTTGTGGTTTCCAGCAGGCAGGAGATGGCAAGGGAATAAAGGTAAGGAAGAGGCACCGGCATGGAAGAGTGAGATCTGTGCACTGGTTGGCTACAGCCTCCTGTTTTCATCCAAGAGGACTTTTTCAGATAACGGCCAGCCTACCTTACACCAGATGGCTACAAAGAAGCAGCAGACTAGTGATAAATTTGCTGAATAAGGACAGATATATACTGCATCAGGCCAAGTTTGAGCACAGCCATAGGCCATGCAGGAAATACATTTGACTGGCTCTTGTGAAAGGTTAGGCAACTTGGACTGTTTATAGGGTAGGAGTAACTAACAACCACCAATGGAAGTGTTAAGGCTAAAAAGCAATTAAAAGGGTGCAATTAGACGTTCAACTTGTCTGCTACGGACACATATATGCACAACCTGCCTCACCAACTTCCTTCTGTCTGGATTATTAGTACTATATACATGTGTGTGCTTTGTGTCTCTTGCTAGGCATAATGCAGAAAGTCAGGCTAGCCTGGCGGGCCCCTGAGGGCCCCGTGTGTTTGAGTCTCCATTAGGCTGATAAGGTTTGGCAGCTGAAGTTGCTGGAGTTTTTGTTGAACGTCCTCGTGGCTGCGCCTAATTAAACCTGGACCTCAGCCCTAATTCAAAGATAATTAGCTGCAGGGGTTAGCTACCACCACCAAAGGCTGCGATGAGTGCTGTGTAAAATGTGAAGTACAGCAAGTTAAATGGTAACTTTTCAGTGACGGACCCATTCAAGGAAAATGCAAATCTAATAACGCGCAATTTAGAGGATGTTTTTACCCAGAGCAGTTTGCAGCGTCATCGGTTCACACAACTGTTCACACAAACCCAATGGAAACAGAAAAAAAGATTTCTGCGAACTGAGCTACAAGACTAAATAGGGTGTCCCTGTGAGACATGCTGGATCATTATGAAAAAGGTTCCCCCAATACGTGTAAGTACTAAAAGCAAAATGACTCATCATTCAATGCCCTTAATTCATTGCCAATGGTTTGCATATTTGCATGACACAAACAGACCAATTGGCGTGGCTGCATTTATGTAGCAGTTAGGTCATGAATGGTCGGATTCCTGGGACCGGCCATATGTCTATTAACCTATACTGACAGCATGACATTTCCCAGGGAAGAGGTCTCTGATTCAGGTACGTTTTTTTCATCCTATTGACTTCACTTTGCAGCCAATTCAAACAGTGAGCAAAAAGCCCAACATGTGGTGGTGCGCGAGAGCAGACGATACCTGATGTTGTTTACCACTCACAAAGCCACACACAGCAACAAGACATGAACAGAATCCTCATCGCCATGCAGACAGATTAGGAGATATCGCCGGCACTGAGAGGGCGAAGCTGCCTATTAACTGGGAGGACGGGAGGTGGGCAGGTCTGACGAAGAGGAGGGATTGCATCCCTGAAGGTTTTTTATAATGTGCTTCATCGTGCCTTAAGAAGAGAGCGTATCCACACTGAGCCAGCAAAATCAGACAAAAAAAAAAAAAACTAGTCCCTACTCTGGCCTTTTTCCTCTCTCAAAAACGGAGGTGTTCCTAATGGCCTTCTGAGTGTGTAAAGCTGAAAATGCCAACTTTGAGTTTTAGCTTCCGTTGGGAACTATGTGGCGTTAAATTGTGCTGGCAACGCGCCGCCTCAAACCTTTTCTTTGAAGACTTATTCTTATTGTCAGAAAAGCCCATCGCACAAAAAATAAATGTTGCCCATTTCATCAATAGAGTCCCAATGCAGCCGCGTCGCGTTATGCATTAGTAATATTTCCGACATGATCGGTTCATTCAAACATCTGCTTAAATGCTTGGAACACCTGGCTAATCACGACAAGAGGTGGTCTAGCTTGGTTGTCTGCTTAAAAGACATCTAAACATTATTCTTCTGGAGATTTCATGCAAATACAATCACAGATAATGGAATCAATTAAAAAAAAAATGTAAAGCAAACAAATGATGGTCTAATGCAGATACTGGAAAAAGATAAAACTACCAACGACACGCTGCCCTTTTCCAATTGCTTCAATTAATTAGGTTACAATGCAATGTGCTCGGTACATGTGGATACGTTTCGCCCTTGCCCGACTTGTGGAATCCTCGATAGGCACATCCCTACACGGACAATGTTCATGAGAAAAGTGCACGCCTCATCCCCAGGCGTGTCACGTGGGGTTGAGAACCGGGAGCCACGGCATGAGCCTCCTCCTGGACAAAGCACTCTGAGCAGCGAGACACTGTGGCCCTTGTTCCCCTTTGCTTGGCTCCATGTCAAGTGAGTGTTTGCTTACTGAGAGGACCAGAACCCCGCTGCAGGGGAACATAGAACACTTAGAACACATAACACACATTCCAATCACAGAGCGGAATACGTAGGATTAGAACATTCTAAAGTCTGAACCAAAGGACACAACAACAACAGCTTAAAAAGGTGGGTCAACAACTAAATTCAATTGCTTACTTTTATTCTTCAATGTGCTCTAATTTAATGAGGGAAAATGTCTGCATGAATGTACTCTGCTTTAAGGTTTATTGTTAAAACCCATTACCTTTAGAACACATTCAGTTAAAATGATATTTAGTTCATTACACCCTGGCCATAGTGGAAAAAGCAACAAGATGATGCAATGGAAAAATGAGAACAGGTGCACCGTTTGAGGAAGAGCTTACTCACCCTGGCAACCCCCGACAAGCCATGATGGTCACCAGTGTGCAGTACACCCTCCTTCCTTTCTTTGCCTTTCGTGTCCCCTGTCTGCCTCTCCCCAGCATCTGGCTAAATCTCGGAGTCCTTTCTCACCTCCTCGGGTGAACCGGCCCACGTCAAACCTGAATCTATCAATCACTCAGTGCCAGCCGAGGGGAGAGATGGGTCGGTGCAAACGGAGAAATGGAGTGTGTGTGTGTGCGTGTGCGTGTGTGGGGGGGGGGGGGAAGGGCAGAAAGGGTGAATTATAGCCACAGGTCCACCCCCTCTCACCTCATACTCCTTCTCTTCCCAACTCCGTCTCCCACTGCAGCCGCGAGAGAACGCAAGTTTGAAGTCGGCTGTCAGGTCACAAGAAGGACTCTCAACTAATTGTAATCAAGAGGTTCATAGACCCATACACATGGCTGAGGGGGAAGAGATGATGGGAGGCGGGGGGGGGCAAAGGAGAGCCGATGAAAAAAAGTCTAGGGCATCAGGGACAACAGGCAGTAGGAAGGAAGGAAGAGAGGTGCACAGAAGAAGAGGGGAGAAGAAGCCCAGGGGCGAGCCTGTCAGCAGGTCTGCTTGTCCGCGTGTTCTTTGCAGAATGAAGTGCCTCCGTCAGAGCCCCGGCTCCCCCCGCTGGGACTCTGCTGATTAATTGTCCGTCGAGCTCCTGCGATAGCGGCCACTTTAACCAAGACCTTCCCCAGACACCGGCCCGAGTCCCATGCTCGCTGAAAGACGCCGTGTACCATGTTCTTTTTTTTTTTTTTGTCTTACCCCGGCAGCTACACATAATCTCACATCAGCACCCCACTCACCTTGCCGTGGGGGGGGGGGGGGGGGTAACGTCTCTCTGTCGGGGAGAGGTTTTGGAACAGAGGCAGGAAGGCAGCATGATATACAGATCTCCATCCCCCCCCCCGTGTGTTTACATGAGCAGCAGTGACTGCCGAGATGAAGCACCCCGGCGCCAGGTAAACAGTCTCACACAGCGGGGACAAATGGCGTGGTTGACTTTGGTCCTGTGATGCACTTAGACAGCTCCTCTCATATTTTACATACACTCCTATCTCGCTCACCCACCCGATCACAAACCCCATTTTACACCCTCCACCGCACGCACACTGTAAAGCTCGCCGTTAGTTTTTTTAATGCAGAATTTTTTTCTTTAAAATGAAACATAAAATATACAATATTGTAAATATAAAATATTTTCTGCCACTTTGCGGTCTCTCAATCAAGGAAATAAATGTTGACGACGTTGTGAAGTAAGGTGGGATCCAAGCGTCTGAAGATCCTTCTTTACTTAAGTCAAGTTAAAAAAAAAAAACTCAAACTCAAACTCGCCCACATATTAGGATAACGGCAGTGCCCACCAGCTCCCAAATTGTGTAATACGATCAGATGATGTGATTCTACAAGCCACATGTGGTTTTTTGGGAGGTGGGTTTAAAGAGACAGGCCCTATAGTGGAATATTTCATACGGAGGGCAAATAAAATGATTGTCCAACAGTACGACAAAGAAAAGGGTTTTGTGGACATTAAAACGCCCTTCCCATGTTCTAGAAACCCAAATTACAGGTGAACCTGAAAATGAGCAATATATAATCCAAATAAAAGTGGACAATAAATCAATTGATGATGGCTTCTGGTACTTGCGTGCAGACACCGGGGATATGACGCCACTGACAGTTTGCAAATGACAGACATACATAACTGATTAAACTAAGGGATTCCTTCAGGCTCAAAAAACCTATGAAACATTCGGGATGATGAACACAACAGACCTTGCCGTTAACTTTTGCACATGGGTTCACTTTTAACAATCGTGCGTAAATTTCAAAGAAATCTGCTTTTATACTGCGTGAGCAATAACTGTCATACTCAGCATTGTCCTCTTCCTTCCCCTCGCGCTCCGCCATGGTGCAGAACCGTGGCATCCATCCGGACGATTATATAGCCAGCCCCCAAAGCAGCCAAGGTCAATTGCCTTTCCTGCTTCTCTCATCCTGTGCTTTATGTACCTTCACATCCAGGGAAAGAGAGCTGCGCTATTTCGGCTCTGCTGCAAGGTGACTGCGCCTTCACAGCCACACTAATAGAGGCTATGAGGAGTGCCCAAAGAAATGTTCAACATTCTGTACGGAAGATAATATCTCCGACTGATATTATTTGGGTATGAATTACTATATGACAAAGCAAGTCAATACTCACAACTGAATGATTGTTCTGCCAAGCCCTGAGGTCCTGTTCACAACCCGACTCGCCATATCCCAATAACAACAAATTGTTAGATCAACTGACAATTTAATAAAAAGCACAGAAAAAAAGATGATTACATGTATTATCCGAATGATTTAAATATCAAACGTGTAATCAAAATTGACTACTGCAGCCTCCATTCATGGGCATGCAAACCACTAATGAAAAAAAATATATATATTTTTAGACATACTTAATATGCTCAGCACTGTGCTTTTTAGTTTAACATTTTCTCCCGTTATATTCAGTACCGATATCAAAGCAATTTAATATTAATCCTGATGGTATTACAGAAAGATTATCCAGCCATCTTCCACCCATTCCACCACATTTTTAGAGTAAACTACCAACATTTCCAAATACGATTATATATTTATTTTTCAAGCGAGCATGTTGTTTGGTGCAGCCATTTTTCATCTGTGCATAGATAAACGGTTCCCCATATAAAGTCTCCCTCTCTCCACCCCTCCCCTTCTCCCTCTCTCCCAGATGTCTCCTTACAGCTGCCATGACTGACTGCAAACTCATTTATTACAGGTCACAAACGCCAAGTGCTTCATTTAAAAGGACGCCACCCTCCCTCTCCCCAAACACAAGTGAAAAATCGACCTGCAAGAATAGCATGCAGGGCACACCGCTCCATTAGCACCAAGGAGCGCCCTAAAGGTTGGGACAGGGGTTTGAGCAATGTGGGCAAAACGAGAAAGACAGAAGGGATGGCTTTGAATTGCATTTTCACTTTGCAGGACCCATCATCATGGCCATCACAATGATGTGTGCACAGCAACTTACAGTAGCCCCCCCCCGCCCCCCTTTCACACAGAGACGCCGGGGTACCGCTGCTTGGGCCCAGCTTCGATTTACACGCAGAAACAAACATCGGCGGCCCAGTGCGAGGTTTCAGACAGCGTGTGTGTGTGTGTGTGTGTGTGTGTGTGTGTGTGTGTGTGTGTGAGGGCATCGAACACGACTGCCCCACCACTTTCCCCTTTTTTCCACACCTGTCGGCTGGCCCCCATGTGCAGGCTCACGGGGAGGAGCAGCGATGACCCTCGATTGCGCCTGTGCGCGGCTTGCACAAAGAACAGCGAAGCACGACAGCAGCGCCTTGAAAAGGCAGCAGCGACCAGTAACGTGTCAAGGATAGTATACATATATAAAGTGTCACATTGAGAGTTATTGGCGTAAAAAAAAGGGAAAAACTTACTTACTTACTTAAGTGTACAAATGTTTGTGGCGTTTCAATTTATTTAAAAAAAATGTATATTTAATCTTAACCCTCCCCCCAATCGTGTTTTGTATTTATTCAAGCAACAAATCAAAGATTTTTTTGTGAAGCGTATGTTCCGTCGGCCATATCCGATATCACTCAAAGCCTGTCTGTAATTACACTGTAAATGCAGATCAGCTATGAATATTTTATATGGGGATTACCAAAAAAAAGAGGAAAGAGACAGAGAGTCGAGAGAAATCAGCCCTTTAACACCCACGTGCAGAACTGCATGAAAAGCCTGTTTGAAGGTGGAGCTAGTCTTTTATGCCCGAGTTGTCAGCCCATTATCATCCTTTCATATGTTTGCCACCATTATTAACTATGAGCAAGAATGAAAAAAAAAAAAAAAAAAAAGCGAGAATAAAACACATCACTCCAAAATGTCAGGCTGTTGCTTCGGAGAGAGAGAAAAAAACAAAACAAAAAAAACACAGCAGACCAACTTTCATCATTGGAGACTTTTTCCTGTAACGCGGCGGTAATGAGCACGTCTTAACAAAGATTAGCCATAATTTCCATTGTCATTATAATGTTGCCGCATTGTGTGGAGGCTTACAAAGCCACAAATGAAGACAAGGGGTGGGTGGAAGAAGAGGAACGAGCAGACACTGGAGCAGAGAGAGAGAGAGAGAGAGAGAGAGTCTCTGGAGCTCCGTTAGTCTGTCAGTCACCCTCCATCCCTCCAACCATGCAGCCGCAAAAACAAACACTGACAGACACACACACACACACACACACAGAGCATATGCGCATGTTTCCCCGGACTCTTGACAACTGCATTTTAAGGGCTTAAAAAAAAAAAATGTAGTGACAAAGGGGTCCGTGCCTGACAGCCTTCTGCAGCCCTTCAGAAGAGACGCACGGGAGAGGCGGGCTCATTGTGAGAGGAAGGAGCGGCGACAACAAAAGGGGATCAGAAGCCACAAAAAAACTGACAGACACACAAGATGCGTTAAGACTCCCGACGTCTAGCGAACACGAGGAGCGAGGGTTTAGAAGAAAAAAAAAAAAAGGTGCCCAATCTTGCACGTTGGCCTTATACGTTAAAACTGACGCCCCAGGGTGAAGGCAGCATGTGTGCGTGGGTAAGTGTGCCAACAGTGTGTTCTTCAGTGTGCGTTGCACCCTGGCACCAGTCCTTCAGACTTCGCTTGAATCCCATCAAAAATGTCAGTGTTCATTCTGCATCGGCGGATATTCGTACAAAAAAGGGCCGTGCTGTATTTGGTAGATACCAGGGTAAATCAATCCGAATCAAGGTTCATTTATGCATGAATGTATCCATGTAAGGAGCCAAAATTCACACGTCTTTCTGGGTATTGAAAATGTTACAAAAGGAAAGGTCTGTCAGGTAACTTACTCAGCCCGATAGGCTTCGGCCTTGCAGCAGAGGGGACTGCTGGAGGTTGTCATCACTCCATGGATGAAACCGCTTCGTTCTCCCTTTTCTCTTTGAATGCTGTTTGTGTCGTTCCCATTTTGACTCAAAAAGGCTGAGGAAGCCGTGAGGATTGTGTGGGTTTTTTTTCATGCTGCAAGCGCTTCTTGGTGGCCCTAAATGCACATTTGCCGACCAAATTGATTTCCCTGCTTCTCAAACTCAAGTCCCTGATCTGTCTAAACTAGCTGTGGTACTTTGTCAAAGATATAGCTAGTGGTTCTGTATGTGACTGCGTTTTCCTTTTTTGCACTACCTTTTTAATGAAGGTCTTTGGTGGCTGTGTATTCAGCACTCGGGGGGGGGGGGGGCCTTTGCTGCACAACAGCTATCAGTATTTATTTTTGCGTGACTCTCTCGCTCTCTCTTGCTCCTTTCATTCTCTTGGACACAAAAACTCAAAGCTCGCTCATTTACAGCAAGCAAAAAGAGAAGCCTGAAAAAGCAGTGCGACATAGAGGCAGGGAAAACACGCACAAAGCATTTGGTTTTGAACAGAAGATCAGATCTGCACCAAACAAATTTATTGTAAAGCATAACATTAGCATTTTAAATACAGGTATGATAAACAGAAGGCCCAAATTAACAATGTTTAGACATGCATTATGCTTCAATTCAACTAAGTCCTTCACAAAAAGGTCATTTAATAGCTGAGCCAATAGTGATGCGCGGAAAAACCCATGTACGTGGTGGGTGCATTCGTATCTGCAGGCGATAGACGAGGGCCCATTGCTCAAAAGGTCACCCAGGATATGATGCGATCATTTCAGCTGGCTGCGGACTGTCTGACTGGTTATGAGCCGATCAACAAGTCCAAACTGGAAACCAATGTATGTAGTACTCTGACTGAAAAAAAAAAAAAAACGTCACCATTCCCATCACCATCATAGACACAGACCTCTGTGGCAACTGAATGCATTTTACGAGAGACATAAGTCCCTGTGAATAAATATTACGGTAATATCGTAGCATAATTAAAGAAAACGGCCATGGCGGAGGTCACTCCCTCTTAGGGTCACTTTAGACAACAAGTCCCGTTCCGTTTAGAATATTAGAGGGATTTTTCACTAGCGATTCTCAGGCTGCGTAGCTGCATGTATTATTGATGCCAGCGGTTCAAAAGCAGTTTGTTTGCTGAGAAGTGTCAAGATTTATAGGGACCTTAAATGGTTTCCGGTATTCTCTCAATGAAACTATTATGTTGCACAAACAGAAGTTTTTTGTTCTTTATCTGGCTGAAGGGTGAAATCCCTAACAGAGGAAAACAATGCAAATGGTTAGAATTTATTTTAAGCAGCAAATGTCTTAAGGCTGTTTTTTTTTCCTTTTGGCTCTAACTCAAGGTATGAGTAATAAGACAGCAATGTATTTAGCGAGAGTGCCTGTCACTCAGGAAAGATCACCATGAGAGAAGTAAAATAATGGTATTATCTAAATCTGGGGACACGTCAAGGGTCTGAAATGTGTCCTGATCTCTCACCTCAACAGACACGGAGGCAAAAAAGGCACAAAGGTTCACGTTACTCTATCCAACAAATGGGAGTGGATCAGCACCCAATCAAAGGCTGCCATTCTTCTAATAAAAAAAAAGGCCCGGTGGAAGGTCAAAGCTTCTTTATCAGGCGACAGCAGGCAAAGACATGACTGCAAGAGGGCATTGTGTCAAAGCAGAGCCATGCGGGCTGCGTAATGTGACGCCTTTGTCTCCCTATGCTTCTGGCTAGAAGAAAAACAAATACATAACAAACGATAGTTTCCGAGAAGTGCGAAAAGTACAGAAGAGAAGGGAAAAAAAAAGTCCTTCTGCGTGCCTCACTCGACCTCATAAACATTTCGACAGAGAGGAACTGTCACTTTCAGTCCTTACAGTGGGGCCTCTGAAAGACAAACTACGTCTTAAAAGGCAGACCATGCATCACGTGGGCAGAAACCTGAACAATTAGACTCCACTTCCAAACAGAAAAAAGAACAACATGCTGAGGGAGGCTGAAGAAAAAAAAACAAGGTCATTTGAGAATGTTCACTTCCTCGCTAATTGAAGACCCACTCCACACAAACACAGTGGCATTCGCCACTGCACGCAAAACCAATGAATATTCAACAAAACAAAAAGAAGAGTTTTGGAGTGTGGCCATATGGTTTGGAATCAGCAGCTGCATGTGCATGGCTCTCTCCTCCAGCTGCGGTCAGACGAGGAGCAGTTCGTGGGCTGCGCGGGACACCCGCATCGCGCACACGCGGCGGGGCCTGCTGTCACGTGAGCACCTTCCCTCCAGTTCGGTCGCTGGTTTTATTTCGGTTTGAGGGCGACGAGGCCCCGCAGAACGCGAGCGCTCCCAAAAACAAACCGCTGACTCTGTTGCTGAAAGGTGACATCTCGGTGGCAACGTTCACAAGTGCAGAGGGGCGTTTTCATAAGATCCTTGCTTTTTAATCGGCGTGCTTCGTGGAAATCCTTGCACTGCATGCTAATGCGAATCCAATACAGGCGCGCGAGCGCACACGCGCGCGCACGCACGCACGCACGCACTAGTACACGCGCACGACCCATTGCCTTGTCCATCTCTGCCGCTTCCTCCTCACATGCGGTACTTGATCCGCGTTTGGGATCACAATTCGCTTTTTTTTAAAGTTTGTATCTTGTTTTCCTCTAACTTCTACATCCACTCTTTAAAGGGGTTTAGAGCTCCGCAGGGGACGCGATCAGTTTGTGGGAACCGCCAGCTGTGGATCGCGCTGCTGGAGTCATCCCTTTACACATGCACATGTCGTCCTAAATGGAATTGTTTGATTGTTTATTTGTTCCGATAGAACACATTGCAGTTCTAGTGCAAACAAGATTAATAACAACACAAAAACCAACATTATCAAAGTGCTCAAATTCTGTTCTGCCCGAAATTCCGCTCACATTTTTAAACCGAATTGTTGGGTGAATAAACAGCCCTTTCTTCGTAATTTACAGCATGGCAGATAATACGGTGCTTTTATGGAACAGAACGAGTGAGGAATGATTCATTTGTCATTCATTGGCACACACAGAAATATTATGTGCGTAAAATTGAAAGGAGGACACGCGCATCCCGCCCAGTTCCCCCTCTAAAACACGTCCAGCCTGTTAATTCGTCCATTCTCTTCCCTTTCAGGCTCCACTGGACACGGATCTTATGGACCATATGTTGCACAAGTGGGTCCGTGCTTTACGCTTTCGCTCACAATCAGATCACATTCGTGCGATGCAGAATGGGTTTCGTTCAGTTTGGGTTTTCATTTTAAACGATTCATCTCACTGAGAGATGTTTAAACAGGACCAGGCGCAATGAAAGAACTCTACTTGTTATTATTGAAGAAAAATCAAATGGGACACCGGATAAATGGGTGGATTCAGCTCATTTTTGAAACACTTGCTCGAGTAATTCCACGACTTTCAAGATGCGAAATGACCCCCTGATTGTGTGCAATTTGTTTGCATGCGTTTACGTTTTTTCTTCTTTTATCTATTATTGAAAGCAAAGAACCAGTCTACTAAGTTCCACACGAGGGGGGGGGGGGGGGTTATATCGGGTGTAAAAGCCATCGATAAAACCAGAGAAATGACAAAAGAATGCGTAAAGGGAGTGAATTATGGACATGTTATTCAGAAGCCCTTCGACTCTTTCTTCATCTCTTTCACTCACGCGCACGCACGCGCGCGCGCGGACACAGAGACACATTCACAGTGAGGGTGCACACACAGTCTGCGCGCGCGCATACACGCACACACACAGTGAGCGCACCTACGTTCCGCTGTGCGTAACGAGCGCCGCTGCACTGTACAAACGGTACTGCCGCTGCCAGGGTGGAAGTCATGTTGTCAAACACCGGTCCACAGGGTCCCCGAAGGGACTCGGCAGAAGTCGATGGGAATATTTTAATTTCATGTTAATCCGCTTCGCTTTGATCTCGTGTACAGAATGCATATGGATGTTATCAGGCTCAGGTGAGAGAGATCAGCACCAAAACAGCACACCATTTCAAAACCAGTCTCCGCAGGACATGTCATTTTAATTAGTTGATCAAATCGAGTGACAAGCCGATAGTGAAAATGAGTGGATACAAACCCCTAGACTACCATTGCCGTTCATAAGGGGAGGGAACTCGGCCAGAAGGAACTTTTGAAACAGTCAAGCATTAGACAGCTCGTTTATCCACGGGAGGGAAGACACGAGCACAGTAGCCTGTTGTAAAGACAGGCTGACACTCCTCCGTGTTGGACCACACTGTCCCTAAAAAGGACACGTGCGATGGACAATACATGCTCTGCGCGTTCCCTCTCCAATTCAACAGTGCCGCTCTGTGCACGAGGAAGACAGAGAAAGCCACTGCATTGATTCATCCAGCTCACAACGACAGAAATGTCCCGCTACAACCGGCCATCTGTTCCATCCAGCACCTGCACGCGCTCCCCTCCGCGCGTCAGCCCATGTTAACACATATCATGCCGACATTATGATGCTGACTAATAGTTGAAATAACACCAGGGTGCAGAGGAATCCTTGCATGGAAACAACAACAACAGCAGCAGCAGCAGTCACGGGAAAAGTATGCTCCACGCACAGCAAGTTCACTGTAGCACTGCGCTCCGCGCGCACGGGGCTGCGCGCCGAGCAGCACGCGGATGGCGTCCACTCACCTGATTGCGAAGAGCTCGACCCGAACAAGAGGCAGGTCAGGAGAAAGCCGAAGCAACGCGGGGCAGTCGTTGGTTTCATTGTTGTGCTTGGCAAGTATCTCCTTTAAATTCACATGTCCAGCCGCGTATCCTCTTGGGTTTTTTTTTTCTCCTGTCAGAAAGGATGATTCGTCTCGTTCGAATCCTCCTCAGCTGGTGAGTTTGGGGACTTTAGTCCCTCTCGACTAAGTTTACAATTCGTCCGACAGTCTTCCGCCTCACCTCTCGGTGCCCGGGGGCTTAATTGGTATCTGACGCCAGAGCAGAAAGGCTCGAAGGTTGAGTTTCCCCTCGCGCGCGCTGTGACGCTTGTCCAAACAGTATAAAGCACTACTCATGCCATTACTCCTCGACTTGGATACAGTATGCAGCTGTAGACTCGTGTTCTTCAGACACACACACACACACACACACCCCGAGCCCCTGAACTCCGCCTGCTGGCTCTGTGATTGGCACAGGTGTCCGACAGTCACCCGAAACCCCGCCAGCCGCAACTCCTTGCGCGCCGTCATTGGTTGATTGAAGATGCCAAAAAAAACGACGTGAATTAGTCCGTCGGATCCGTTGCACCTGTCACACCGAACACAGAAGAGATGAGTGCTGCCAGAAGGATATATACATGTATATTTATATATGTGTAATGGGTATAGTTGGCTTTCCCATGCGCTTTTGAAGATGGTATCCATATTGGATAAAATATAGTCTCATATTGGAGGTGTTGATTTACTACTGAACTGAATTTGTAGCACAGTGGCAGGCGGAGTGATGCATATTATTTGTATCAGGTTCATAGTGATTTAAATATTGCAGTTGATCCTGTGATTCAGAATATTTGTTTTCTCTTATCTACTTGTGTCATGGTTTCAGCTTATAGGCAAACATATCCATTGTTTCTCAGTTATCAGAGTTCATTACTGCCGAAGGCAATATCTCACTATACACAGGCTGATCATTTCCCCAGGGGGGGCTCAGTGTAAACGACACGGATAAAAGTCAAATGGAACGTTTAGATAGTGACATTATTGTGCCCGCTGAGCTATTTGTAATAGTTTGAAAGCATGCGGTGACTTTGCGGCGACAATTATTGGGAGCTACGATAACGGGTGGATAGGAAAAATGTGACTAAAGGTTATTATTTTTGGAGCCAGCTGCTGCATGCGTTCACACTTTAATAAGAGAAGGGTGAAGACCTCCTGGGGTTTTAATACGGCACCACATCTGGACAGAAATTTTGCATTCTGACTGTGCCCCCCACCCAAAGTCCTCTCAACACACACACACACACAAAACACACACAAGGCTTTAAATATATTTGATTTCTTATTTTTAAAGTTGAATAGCTCAAATGTAATTGATTATACAATACCATATTCAATAATTAGGACCCTTTAAAAAGTAACTTTAAAAGAACTGCGTGATTATGTTTTAAGGGTAAAAAATGTGAGGTTCACTCCCTCCTGTTGTTACATTATAATTCATTACGGATGGAGGAGGTCACTTACATTTCTTTTGATTTCCATTAAATCAATGTATATACCCGAAAAATAATCTACTCTCATCCATGGACATCCTTATGTTAGCTGTAGGCAGGAATCATTCAAGGCTTTATTATAGGGAGGCATTTACCTCTCCCCACTCAAAATGCAAAGCCCGGTGCTTTTTCTGATCCTGAGACAGTACCCTGAACTGTCCTAAGCTAAGTGTTCCCAACACTTTGAGAAAATCATATGCAGACAGTTTTCACTTTGAAGAAAGTCAAAGGGCTCTGTTGTTTTCAGCTTGGTTGCAGAATGAATAGTGCACTGAACTGTGAGGGGCACTTCTTGAACCTCCGCTGCAGTATTGACCCTTCACCAGTGGGGGGCAGTCCGTTTCTCACCTTTATAGGTCATAGAATCAGCAGAATGACACAGAGGGGGGTGGGCGATCCAAGCTGCCACCAACTAGTTTCCGGGCTCTCTGTGTGACATTGGCTTCCAATCACACAGAAGCTTTATTAAATATTCCTCAGCAGAAATGAGCTTTTAATATCACTGACACCACAAATTTATTAAGAAATGTTGAAAAATGAGATGTGGCAGCGCAGTACGCGGGGAGGCTTCAATCTGCATGTACCCCAAATGGCTGTCGTTTGTCATTTTTAATACTGAAAATGCAATTTAGCAATGTTGTGTATTTTCATTATACATTACGTTTTAAGAGGCACCTTCTGACAGCATAGACCGAAAGCTGTCAATTAGGTAATTTATTCCAAGGGATTATGGGACGGAATGAGACGAGGTTTCGTGTGTTCTTCTAGGCGTTCCCCAGTGCCCGCTGTACAGCTAATCTAATACATAACCCCCTGATTTGTTTAATGGATGAGACTTTGCTGCTGCAAGAGGCACGCCAATAAAAGCCGGGGCCCTCCAGAGGCTATTGTGCCTCATAATGATGCCAGACACACAATGTGAGAGTTATGAAGCAATTCTTTATCATGCGGCACATTGTTTTGCTCTGTTGGTGCCGTGCGAGTAAAGGCAATCTCTCCCTGCAGGATAGCACTTCTCCCCCCCACACTTAGATAAACCTTCAGTATGATAAACTGTCCCAGCCACATGTGGCGGAGACGAAGGAAGTTTAAGATTGAAATACGAGTCCTGCACGGCCTTTTTTCCATTTCTTCAGACATCCTTTTCTACTGTTTTGTTTAATGTCTCAAACACAAATCCGAATGTTGTGTAGTCGCTGACTTTAAATATATCAGAGGTAGCTTACATGGCTGTGGAGAAGGACAGGATTGATCACTGACCGCTGTCTGCCTCTGCATGCGAATACAAATGACCGAGATGAAAGCCAACACATATTAATAGACTGCCTCTTTATTTCTTTTAACAAACACTTAAGTCATATGCATTTAGACCGATATGCAGATAGCCCCGTGTTTTTTCATGTCTCAGAGTGCTCCTATTTTACTATATATATATATATATAGTACATTTAAATTGCCAGAGACTCTACCCGGACATACCAAAGTACACACACAAAATCTTCTTTCAAATTAAAGATGGATTACTGAGGGATTTGTGCAAATTCAAGAGCAATGGCTTCCATCAGTGTAAATACCAGTTTTAAAACCGGTGAACCAGTTTTTCACAAAGCGAGAAAAAACAACTCGAATTCCTCGGGAAAGACTAATTTGGGTGTGTTTGAGAGGTTACAGCGGTGCAGTAGTTCAGCTGGGTATAAATCTCCCAAAGTGCTTCTTCCCCTGTGTAATTTGTTCACAAAGTGTCCCTCCTGAGACAGACGGAGCAACAGGGAACCATTTCGCTTTGCAGGAGTATTGTTTTCTTTATGACACATTTAAATCCATGGCTTTAAATCCATGGCTTTTTCTCCTGAGCGTCCCCTTCCAGTCCTGTTTTTCCTCTCATCAAACCCACATGGTGGCTAAAGAGTCCAACCGAAGCTCTGGCTGGCTCCGCACGAGCCTGACTCAGTGAGCAATAAGCAGCATTAGCGCATTACACACACATGATTACGTGGCCATTTCCTCAGCGAATGAGTCTCATCAGAAGTCACTGAAGAAGCCACTGGGTGTGTAATTGTTTCCCATTAGGGGAAACGTTGACTACCATTGAGTTGAATCTCACTGCGGAGTTTGCTGACAAATGCTCGCCGTCCACTGACTGGAGCGGACTAATTCTGCTGTGGCTTGTGACGGGAATGGTGGTGGTTTTTTTTTTTTTTTTAGCGGGAAAGGAACTGCAGGGCACGGGTTCATATTTGTTGATTCACTGAAGTGACACGAGGCTTTAAACATTATTATCAGTCATGTTGAGGCCTACAGCACAAATGTACAGTAGCTGATGTGCTGATGGCTCTTAACACAAAGTGTGTCTCGGCATGACTATTCATGATTTGACAATCACAGTGTTAATGTATCAACTTCAGCATCAGGTACACATGAGCACACAATCTCTCTCTCTCTCTCTCTCTCTCTCTCTCTCTCTCCCTTCTGATCTGAAGCCTGCACTGCAGTGATGAATAATCGTTGGCATGCCCCGTTGTGAAGGTGTTGTAAATTGAATAGCTTACATTGCAAATTACAGGCAGGTCAAAAGTTCAAATGAGGCCAACCATGTCAAGTGAGACACGAGGGGAAGGCAGAGAAAGAACTTTTCTAAAGTTATTAATGGCTCCTGGAATGGGCTTTGCTACTGCACCATGGAGTCGATGGGGACGAGAGGTGACCTGCAGGGGGAGAACCGAGTTTTCTTTACACTGCTGCCATCTACAGGATGGAGATGGAGGACGGGGATCACAGCTGGGGACGTTTCTCTCTATGAATTTGGAGAAAAACCGACGAAAACACACATAGGTGCACAAATGGGTATAATCGGTGTAGAATAGAATATCCTTTGCTAAGTCAGAAAATGTAGTGACAATTCAGTTAGAAAAGATCGAAGATCATCTAAATCTGGTCGAAAAAACATATGTCAAATTCAACTAGAATATTGCAAATGAATTTATATTTGTATTCGTAAATTAGATCAGCATCAGGCTGCTTTAAAATTCGACTCTTTATGTTCGATTGCAACAAACTGCCGCTAGATGGCAGTATGGTCAAGGTTGTGAGTTTGGACGAGGACATCCAATGGCACAGTTCCTGCAGGAGAACAAAGAACAGTTTAAATGTCTATCTCAACGTGTGTTTCTTCTATTGGACCCGAGAGGGAAAACTGCCAAAAGTAAGATGTCTCAAAAGATTGAAGTGATGTTTGTACACTTTACGTTGACTCATCTAAAACAAAAGAACAGTATAAAAAAAAACGGTTTTCCAGTAGGTGGAAGGTTAGAAGATGGGTCAAACAAACACAGGACAGAGAGAAAGCCACCTGTGTCCTCTGCAAAAAGAAAAGTAATTGTTGAAATCGTCGTTTTTTTTTTGTTATTTTAGTCACGTGGCACATGTGAATCGCTAGTGCTACTCGTCAGTGTTTTTCAGTCTTTCCATTTTCTTTACTGCTCTTTTGACCCTGCAACCACAAAAAGGTACCTGCACCAACTGCTGAATTTTTCAGTTTCATTCTTGGTTTTCCCTTAGTTGCAAGATGAATAAAGAAAATATGTAAAGCAGCACCTCCATTAAATGAGTACTTTTTCTCATCTCTTAGGTAATCTGTTAGATTTTCGTTCATTGAGAAATGGTTTAATTGCGGGTAGCAGCAAAGATGACACCTCATCAGAGTGTCTGACAGTATTGTCCCAGCACCACCCGAAAAGTACAGTAATGGCTCTATAGTTTCAGTCTTACTATCGACCTGCCAGCATCATTGTACAGAAACGACTGTGATCCACCGTTAATTTACACAAAATACTCGCTGACCACTAAGTAAAACAAATAGTTGCCATATTTAAGTTTGAGGCATATTTTTCTGTCATCACAAAAGGAAACGAACTCCAAAGTGTTACGTTGGTGGAATGAATGGGGTTGGATGTGATAACGTGAGAACACACAGGGAGGAGCCAACGCGTTGTGTCTCCTCAGCCCACATCCAGCAGTGAATGTGATACAAATGGAATAACCTAAAAGGGCTGACATTTACTTTTGCACTTTGGTTTGCACTGTGTGTGTTTGCCCTTTAAATCACCTGTGTGTTTATTTTGAGGAGGACTCCTGTCACCCCCGTTTAAGGTCCCATCCCCGAGAAAACCAATAACACACTTCGCAGAGGAATGTCAACGTTGTTCAAATCACACTAAAAAAAAAATGCCGAAAAACTTTGCAGTCCAAACAACACAGGTGATTTATTCTTCCTGCTCTGTGTGCCTGACACTCGGATGAGGCTGATACATTCTTCTCTTTATTTTTCTGATCATTTATTTTCGGTTTTCATCTTCCTGCAGCTGTGCATCTGTTCATGTCGAACCACCAGAGGCCGTATTCCCGTATCCCAAAGCCAGGCTCCTCCAATAAAACCCCACTTTTATTAGTTCTGTATTAGTTGCATTGATCTCTCTCTCTCTCTCTCTCTCTCTCTCTCTCTCTCTTTTTCTCTCTCTCTCTCTCTTACTTTCCCATATTGCCCGTGCTGCCTCCTGCTTTCACTGCGTTCTTGTCCTTATTCGGACTATCCCACTGCTTTTTTTTCTCGGCTCAGATGCCGAGGCGCATTATTGTTTTTAGTCTTAAATGTCTCCCCCGGCTTCGTCTGTGTCTTTTGTGAGAGTTGTTCTCCCCACAGTTCCCCCCCCCGCTAGACATTGCTGCATAACGCGGGTAAGCAGAGGAAGCAAAGTGGAAGTTCCCCCACAGTCTTTCCTCCCACATGAATATGGCGACCTCGCTCTTTTAAGCGCCCTAACCGCAAACCAAATATTACCCAGAGGCCTTTGCAGTGTCACCATACCAACATTTTTGAGTGTGTGCACAGGGTTTCCAAAGCTATCTTATTTATATACTGTATAATATATATACATATTATACAGTATACATATACACACACACCAGCCCTACTACTGCTGAACATCTTTCAGTCAGATTCTCAGGCTTAGTGGCTCCACTCCTTCCTACGTCTCACCTCTAATGTTTCAACACTGACATTTTAAGTGAGTGGACGACTGAGTGAGTGGATTCCATCGATCACTTTCCCAGTTTCTTATGTTACACCAAACACCAGCAGCACAAATACTAAACAAACAGCATATGATACCATACTTCTGCAGCTAACCTCGCAATGAGGGTGTGTAACAGAAATGATCTTGGGTGTGTGTATGCGTGTGTGTGCGTGCGTGCGGGAGCATAGGTTTGTGCGTACGTGTGCGTGTCTTTGTTGGTGTGTGCGTGTGAGGTTCTTAGGGCCAGTCCAAACATCCAACACTACCTGGCAGGAAAAACAGGAATAGGACTCGTCACGATTGCACAACGTTGCCGGGGATTCACACATGGCTGGAAAAAAAAGATCTGTAGCTGCTCCCTAATCCGCAACCCGAAACCCAGAGGACTGGATGCGCCACTTCGCTTCAACAAAAGCAACATTGATTCCGCCGAAAAATCACCTCGACGATCTATGGGCTTACTGGTTTTTAATTTAAAGACTGTGTATCTTATTTGTATAAACATGGTTCACTGGCTGAATTTGTGTTTCCGACTGCAGGGTCTATTTAGTATTCACTATGGGGTGGGTTTTTATATGTGTGTGCTTACAGGTATTGATGGAGCAGTTACTGACAAGATTTGCAGCAGAAGGGGCATGGGCAGTGGAACCCGGCAGAGGAAGTCTCCAAAGCCACAGAGCTGCCTCGGCCTCCCCCGCCCCCCCCCCCGGCCCCCCGTCCTCTGAACGAACAACAAGTTGGATGCAATTCTTTGACCGCAGAGGTTATGTCTGAATAATACTGAACACTGTGCATTCACCAGACAAAAAGCCAACCCCTATATCAAGACTTCCTCAAACTACTAACCATTTTGAACCTTTTATGCATTTCACCGTGTGCACATGCTGCACCGGTGCACGTTTCGGACCGGTTCAGTTAATAGATCCCCTTGTACTTCTCATTTAAGCTAGTTTTACTACAAACTTACTAACTTATTTAAAATAACTATATGATGTTAAGAATAAAGGGCTTTCAAAACCATCAGAAATGAATGCTATTATTAGTATTCATTTTGAATTGTTTAGTTGTCCAATTATTTCTTTGGTCCATTAGAAGTGCAAAGTATGCGTAAACGGCTTTGTGTCAGAAGAGCACAAGAGTAAGGGCTGGTGTTGAAATATGAGTCAAACAGAGATATGATCTAGATGGGAGCAAACAATCAACTGACAGCAAAGTAAATAGATCTGGAGATGAAAAGATACAGTTTGGGGTCTATTCAGGCTTTACACTTCTCAGTTTTGCTACCGCCTTCAGACGGCTTTGATTTAGTGTGTTTGTGTCGGTATGTGAGCGCAGCAGACAGATTAAAGGAGTTAGCGGGTGAAGGAGACTGCTCTGACATTTAGAGGCTTCAACGGGCTCCGGCGCCCACCTGCTCACAGACAAAGAGGGGAGAGGAACCAACAACAGTCACTACGCTGCACACTAAGGCAAAGCACTGAGGCGGTGCACTGGCTTCTGTAAGCTACGACTGTCTATAACGACGAGAGGAAACAATGTATTCGGCCACACATTCGGTTTATTCGTTCTCATTTAAGGACTCAAGGACTTTAGGCATTCGGCGGATGAACAGGTGGCGCCTTGTACGGCGGCGCCCCGTCCACCAGTGTATGTGGAGGTGGAGATGTTGACATTTAGATCCCTTTACTATTAACATAAGGATGAAATGGCCATATGAGATTTCACATGTTGTATGTTACTGCTATGAAATAGTAGACATAGTAGTCTGAGTAAGTGTCATTACGGTGAGCATCAGAGATGACGTGGGCAGGATTGCTCTGTTGGGAGCAAACTATCGGTGGTACAGTTAACTAAGCAATCTGAAAAATATTCAGTATGCATTCTATACTCAATTAACGACACGCGAGGATGCCTTCACTTCACTACTGTGGGGATTTGGACTTGTGTTGTGCAAATCCACTGGGATTATTTAGTTCTACTGGAGGTTACTATTTCCTTGCAGATTATTGTCAAAGTCACAATCACAACAAGTCAAATCTTTTCAGTAGCAATGCGTGTCTCACAATAAAAGTGATTAATATCACGTCAGCACACAGTTGGCAATTTTGACGAAAACAGTATTTTAGAGTGGTTTTAAAATTCACAAAAAAAGCAAAAGCAGTAAAACCACATCTTTTAATAGAGAGAAACCCATGCCTTAAAAATATACATTCTTCACAGCAATGTGTCTTCATGTTACGTCATTGATGTTGAATCATCGAACTTCTGATTTAAGTCATGAGGGTTGACCAACAATTTCAAATTACTGCGCATCTTTTGATAAATAAAATCACATATTTTAGGACATAAAAATACACAACCTATGCAAATACCTGAGAGCCCTCTTATCAAATATGTGTTATCCATACCAGAGACAATTAATCGGCACATGTTTCTGGATAAATTCAGTAATCAGTGCCGAAATATACTCCTTTCATATATTATTTCTTATAAAACACAATTCACCTGAACCCTTTCTTTACATGTTTGTAAACATTTTTAAACTTAAAAAACACACACACACAAAAAGATCACAATACTATTTGCATTGACAGTTCAGCAGAAAAATAGACACTTTGCACACACACATTTTCAAAATTTACAAAAACAACCCGGATCCAAACAAGAGCAATGATTCTGATTTTCAAGTAAACTCCTCACTCACAAGGCGGGCTGACAGAAGACCACTATTCTTACTTTTAAAGTTCATATGGCTGCTTCATTTAAATATTACGTAAGGCTGTCCTTGTTACATTACTACGAAAACAAGAAATATATACTTCTGTGCCTCAATGTCTTACCAAATATAGTCTGGAGAAAAGATAACATCCTGTTATCGATTATATCCAGTACCACGTGTAATTAGTTCTAGTTGGTTTGTTTTTATTCTTCTGAAAAGGATTAAGGAAGTAAATCAGGTTAACATCTATTATCTATTTGATCATGGGATTTTCAAAAAGGATATGCTGCTTGAGAGGGACATTTAAGGCTTCAAATCATACAGGAATGTTATAGTTCTATCCAAGGAATACGTATATGGAGAGTGATCGTAAGAGCTGTGAGGTGTGAACAATTTCCAGGCCCAATACTTTACAGACAGTAGAGGATCTTGTTCCAGCTGAGCAACAGTTGTGCATAATAGAAGCGGCGTGTAAACGGAGAAAAAGCTGCCTTTTGATCACAAGTCGATATCAAACGTCACTGAGATTAACCTTTCAGAATAATCAGCTGTTTCTAATGCTAGTGAGACACTTGTCCTTTCAGGCGTCATGGGAGTATAGTTACAGAATGAGAATGTGCAGCAGACAGCAGGGACACACTTTGCCATGAGCGTCTACGAGAGTATTCTCAGATAAAAGCTCAACACGCGCTCTGTAGACGGTCGCTGCCATTTCCATCCAAACATAAAATGTAAAAGAGCACAAAAACAACATTGTTTTTTTTTTTAAAGTCAGGACATGGACATGAAGAGCCAGGCCAACTGTGGAAAGTCTTATCTGTGACCTTTCACAGGGCGAGACAGTACTGTAACTACGCAAGAGCTGCAGCCGGCTGCACCGATCGAAGCGCGTTGTCCTTCGACACACTGTAGATGAACAAGGGATTTGGAGCTGGATAGTTTCTAATCTCTGCATCGCCCTTTACATTGTTCCTACGCGTGCTTTTCTATGTCACAGAAGGCTTACAGTGGAATGCTACAGTTTTGGGAGGTGCCTTCAAACTAAATGCTGTATGTTAACCACACTCCCTTTTCCTCAAAGCTCACTTCAAAAAGGTTACATATGACGCTAAAAAGACTTGAGAAAGAAATCTGCATAACAAATTCCCATGCACATCGGGAATTTCTCTTTTTTTCCCTTTTCTAGTATGTTAAATAGTACGTTTTAGGCGTTAAAATGTAATAGGAGGTCAAATGTCAATGGTGCAATGGGCAAAGCCTGTAGATGTTGCGCTGTCTTTGTCATGACACACATACAGGATGAAAGCTTTCATTGAATAAGAACCTATAACCATCTAGCAATGCACATCCTATATGAACCTAACTGCCCCAAAAAGCATAATAATTATATATACATACACACAACCATCCAATAGCACAAATTGGATGAAATCAAAAAGATCTTTAACATAAGTAATAAAAGTATTTTTAACCTCCTTCATCTCTTTGGTATCCGTTGCCATGAAGCATCATTTTGAGTCATTAGATGAAAACCGCTGCTACCCCTCCGTCAATGAATGAGTCCTCTAAAACTAGGAATCTAACCATGTTCTTAAACTGCAAGAAACTAATCATGTTGTATATAAGCAGTCAGGGAAACATAAATGGCCGTCATTTGCGTGAAACTCGCTGGAGTGTATCCTTCATGTTCTCCTTCGTTTAGCTTCATAATTAATACACCTTTCAATCCACTTACAATTAGACATTGCAAGTGCAAACTGCCCCAAGGCGGATTCTAAATCTGAAGCCTAAATATAAACAAAGAAAGAAGTTTCATGAGATTGTCATGAATATTTTTAAATCGTTGTATGTGTATATTTGATTATTTTAATCAAAGGAATTAATTGGAAATGCTTCCAGTGCATATACATGAGTGTTAGTGGTCCCTCCCCCCCTTATATGTTTGAAAATGGTAAAATCTTCATGCGGGTTTGATTACATTTGTGGCCATTTAAAATAGTTGACATATTTAAATACATACAATTTAGACACAGGAAGTGTGTGGTCTTCTCTCTGTGGTAGTAGCGGTGTGGAAGTGCTCTACCAGCCCCAAATAAATAAAAACCATGGGGGGTGTAAGGTAACAATAAGCAACTGATAAACCTAGATAGCATTTTGTGGGAGGTTTGGAGGCTAGTTAGCTAGCTCCTCTAGCATTGCTGTCAAGGATAAAGAGTCTACTACTCGAGTCGAGCCAAGACAACATTTTACAAAGAGATAACTTCATATTATCAGCAGGCTATGTAACCTTTTTTAGTGTTAATATTAGCGTATGAATGTTGTCAAATTTTGTTTTAAACTCCATCTGCGTCACAAATTAGGCATTAATAGGAACATTGTTTTAAATGGATTCTGTAACATTTTACATTTGTTAGTTTTAGATTGGAAGATTAATTTATGCCACCATGCGTAATTTGGGGTATGCATATGTAGATCTTTTTTTGTATTTTTGATTACTGACACATCCAAAACACCTGTATTAACCTTCTCTTCATTGATTCATAGCTTCAAAGATCTCTTAAAATATATTTACAGAAGATGAATGAGAACACGTCTCCCCTAAATGTTTTTGTTGTTCATCCATTTTTTGGGGCCCATTGTAAAGTCTAAAGTAATTTGCATTTTCCTCAAAATCCATGGTAATCATTTTAAAACTATGCCAATATACAAAGCCAAACTAAAGCACACTGAATTGTGAAGATAATGGAACTCTTGAGCTGCAGGGAGATACAATCAGAGACCGATTGGACATTTGAGTTTCTTGCAACACACAGTACTACTTGACCATGACAACATTTTTCAAAGCTAATACAACAATAAGGGGCCATGGCAAAATAATACAACAGAAAGAAAAAGATACTTAATGTATCCTGTGTGATATGCAACCGTACGTGGGCCAGTTCCATGCAATGCCGTTATAACGTCCATGACAGAAATCATAAAATCTATCATTTAATTAACTTTGACATTATCTGAAGTCTTTACCTGTGCCCGCGGTACAGTATGACATTCCATTTGGTTTTGCTGCATTTGTATGCACTATTCTTAAACATTACTCTGTAACAAAAGCACGATGACAGGACAAGCACAACCGGAGACTAAAATGAAAAACTAGCTCAAGATGTTCAGCTGCTCTGTTAAACAAATTCATAACATTTTGCAAGAAAAATAAATAAAACACAACTTCTGCTTTATTTAATCTCAATTACACATGTAGAAATTGTGTCTTTGGCCCGTACCTTCATATAATTGTTCACCTGTTCGGATTCACATAATTGGTTTAAAGTTATTTTATATGCTATGATTGTGCTACACTTTTCTCTAGTGCCCTTCAACTGTGCAGTCTCAGATGCCTGAGGGGTTAAGGAGTTTTTTTTTTTTTTTTGTCTTTCCCTAATATCCCTACCCATCCGTTTACTTGATGGTGTGTTCCCCGCGGACTATGTGAGACGAGAATTCATAGCTGTCTTTGCTGCGGTGACCGCAGATGTTGCACTCCAGTGGATCTCTGTATCCGTGGCAACCCATGTGGATGGTGTACATGACGTGGTCCAGGAAGAGCACCCGGCAGTGCTCGCACTGGTAGGCCCGCAGCTCCTGGCCCTCTCGTCCAAACACCCGCACCCCGTCCTGGCTCAGGGGCCTCTCTGCGACCGCTCGCGTCATCCCAGCCCCCACGGCCGCCCCACTTCTGGGCGACACGTCTGCCACTCGCTCACCTGAATAGCTCACCGCCGGGCTGGCCCGAGACCTGAGGCCGGGGGCGGGGTTGCTCCCCCCGCGGTGCGCCCGACGCTCGCGGGGGCTGCTGCGGTCCGAGTCAGCGGAGTCAACTCCGCTGTTGTTGGGGGATTCTTCTTGCCCCGGGTGGTGGCGCATGACCGGCACGGCCGAAGCAGCGGTTGGGCCGTTGGCGGCGGGGTGGCTGGCGAAGTTGTGGGGCGGAAGGCGCTGCGGTTTCAGCGCGTCACAGTTTCCTGGGTGATCCGTCCGTTGGCCCGACGGCAGGACGTGGTGGAAGAGGGGGTTCACCCGGGGCACCATTTCAGCCATAGAGAGAGGGGGGCCTGGATGGTGGAGCATGGGCCGAAGAGTGTCCGATCCCAGGTATGTGATGGCATTGCTGATGGCCTGGTCCATCATGTGGGCCGACATCATTTCGGCCTGCTTCTCATACTTAAGGCCCATCTCAAAGCATTGTTCGGGGTAGCCGTAGCGAACCATCTTTTCACCTGCATTAAATAGAGTGTGTGGAAAAGATTTTGCTAGGTTATCTTCAAATGCAGGACTTCAACCATTATAAATAATAATCCATTAGCTTAGGTGGAGGGCCACACTCTTGCTATATCAAAAAAAAAGAAATAATGTGCAAAAACACATAAACAAGGCTTGACTTCCCTAAATTTGCTGATAATTCAGGATTTGTTTTTCATGTTATGTTCAAATGTTATGAGGTGGAAAACCCCATCCATCGACTACCACACTGTTTAACCCTTCTAGAACAGGGATGCGGTGAGCTGTTTTCTCACGATAAGAGCAATGACAAAGTTACAGGTGTACCTAACCACAGAGTGAAAAACATTTCCTTGCCTCATTTAACCGCTCGCTCTAGCTTGCATGATCTCTTTTTTTTTTTTGATGTTGTGGCAAATAACCCCCCCCCCCAAAAAAAGTAAGTTTTTTAGGGCATAGGGCAGGGTTACTGCATGGTCGGTTATAAAATGATATGATGCACGAGTGAACAGGAAATTAATAACCAACAAAAACTGCGCATGAAAGAGGAAAGTAATGCATGCTAGAGCTGCAAAGCCGCCGTAGACATATACATTTCTCTCACATGATAGGCATTCATAATCCACCTCTATTCACAGAAAGAAAATGAAGGGGGTGACAATGTAATAGAATGAAGAAAAAAACTGCATCAGGGTGGTTGTCATGGATACTCATCACAAAGTGAAAAAAACAGCCCTTGACTGGCCTTTTATTCCAATACCCACCCACAAATTTCTGAGGAGTGGTACTTTTCCTCTTGCCCACGTTGCTGTGCAGTCTTTCAATGACAGGTGGCCGATCGTAGGTGGCCATGGTGCTGGGCTCCGCCATAGGCCTCGGGTCTTTAGGGACCTCACCTTAACGGTTTGAGAGGAGAAGGGATTTAGAAAGAAGGCCAATGTTGAATTGCTGAATCTCTTTTCTTGGGATACCAAAACAAAAAAAGAAGTTGGATTTTTTTTCTTGCTCAAATTGATTCTTATCACAGCCTGAAATTGTGGCCTCTGGTTAGTCATCCACAATAAGGAAATGTCATTTCTGTCACTATATTCGCTCAAAAGAGTAAAAACAATTAAATTACATTAGCCATTATCAATGCACCCTGAAATCTGTATACATTTATGATAATATAGATTTTTTTTTTTTTAAAGAAAGAAAAGTAAACATTTAGTCGATAATAAATATCCAGATCCCTTCAATAAAAGATTTGTAGCAATGTGTGCTCGACATCAGCCTTTTTTATCATTTCAAACTTCTTTTAAAGAGTTGGATCAAAAAAAACTAAAAATGACAAATCAAACTTCACAGTTTACCTCTCCGGTTGCCATTGCCATTTAGGCCATCTTCATTTTCATGATTAAAATTTTAGAAAAACAATTTACCTGCGTAACGGCCAGTGTTGGCATTCAGATCCACGGCGATACCCTGCAGGTAACTATGGCAGCGCTCTTTATGCTCCTCCAGAGAAGTGCGCTGTTTGTAGCTCCGCCCACAGAAGTTGCACTTGTGCGGTTTGCCAACTAAAAGTGAGGACATTCAAGGGGAAGCATATTAATTTCATTCTCTGCTGCAGACACAAGAGAGTGGGTGGCGTCCGATGAGATAATGCAATCCGCCGCAGTGTTTGGGCGGCGAAACAGTAGTAAATACTGTGTCAGTAGTACAAACAAACCAAAAGAAAGCCTCCGAGACCATGTTCCACTACTAGTGTGAGGATTCCACACAACTGTTGCCAGACACAAAAAATACCTGTGGGCGAAAAAGAGCCACCCAGATGTCTGCGTTTGAAAACTCTTCATGTTTCTGAAACATACAACCAGCCCCCACTGCTGAGTGATGAGGTCATGTATCCCATGGTGGTGGTAGGAAACTGACTCCAATGTTGAACTGCTATGGAGGTGTAGTGTGATTCATTGTGCCATTTCAATTTGAACTGTTCCTTCCCACCTTCACAAGTGGAAAGGCTAAGATGTATTGTAACTACCTCAAGCCATCTATCCATTCATCCCTCCGTCGTGTTTGTCAGATTGAATGGAGCGTATAGTTATGAGTTGGCAGGACAAGCTGTATATGTGCCAATAGTAGTTAAGGTCACCAGTGTTCTAGCGTTTCTATGTGTATCGTTATAAAAGTAAAAGGTTAAGTGTTTCCTTAACCTTGCTAGGGAAATGGACAGCCCGACGGAGGGGAGGGGGAGGCGATGGGGGGGCCCGAGAGTGCGCATGTGTCTGTGGATGCCCCCCCCACACACACTGAAGTTGTATTAGAAATGTAATGTAGAAACAGTGTTCTGTGTCCTATGTGTATTGTCAGAACAAACATAATAACTCAGAGATGAACCACCAGGGATGTGGGTGGGGGGGGGGCTACCAATGTGACCTCCTCCCTCCCCCCACCTCTAGCCATTGAACATAGTGAGACATTTGCTGAGACAATGGTTACAGCTTTTACTAGAAGAAGATCCAGTGCTCTTGTCACTGCGAGAACAGAGAAACCAAACATGTTTCACTTTGAAGCACACACACACACACACACACACACACACACACACACACACACACACACACACTTAACTGTAGGTGATAGTTCACACGTGAATATAACTACCCTTTCTCCGACAGAACGAGATGTGCAGTTTTTTTTTGTTGCGTAATATACGTCTTAAAAGAAGACAAGTTAATCAAAAGTTAATCTTCCTCCAGATGTAAATGTTGCATTGTTTTCCAAGAACTACTTCTTGATGATTTGTGTGGGGGAAATAAAAAACCCACTGGTTACAGAATGACATGGCCAGTCTTGGCTGATCTCGCATCAGTCGGCACTATTCTCTCTAATGAATCATGTGGAATTAGAATAGGTTGTCTGCTATATCAGTCATTCAGGACTCAGTGGTCTATGAATGACACTGTATCGGCAGAACTCATTATTCATTGTCATTTCTTTTTTTTTTTTTTTTCTAAGTATGAGCGGATACAAAAGTTTCCATATTAATAAACGTGTGGGTTGGTGATGCAGGGTCATTGCAGTGATATTCATTCTGGCTAGTGAAGGAGGAGGCAGTACTGTATTCAATCAAGTATCACTCACATTTTCTTAGTAGCTCAAATGTACACACTCCCTTGCTCAAACACACACAATATGGACTTCATTACTTTTTCATATTTATATAACCACCCACACACAACCTTGCGCAGATGTTGGTTGGACCTGAAGATTCACCTTACAGAGGCTAATCCTTTGCAATGCAAATGTGTGTGCTCTCAGACTCACTTCACTCGTTGCCTTTGGTTGACAAACGTGAACTCAAATTTAAATCTCCTCTTTCAGAATGTTACATTATATCCCTCTCAAGCGTTTATTGATTACAGATTCTACCGATGCACTTTCCCAGGATGGACGATGTTATTCTCCCAACATTTAACCTAGCCTTAGGGAACGCAGGCCAAGCAGACACTCCTTTATCTAACCACTCCTTCTCGTGTCTGACTTTTAATCTTGTCTTTCACATTTTGTCAAGGGTCATTCAAAATGCTGTATTCCCTCTTGTTGTTTTGGCTGTGCCTGTTTAAACACAGAGTTTTCACACTGAATGTTAAGGAACGTGATGACATCACAACTTTTTATATCCCCCACTGAATGACGTGGAGAACGCTAGTGTAATTTACTAGTACCTTAGTACTCTTTACAGTTATAAAGTGACGTGGAAAAACAATCCTGCTCAACAATAATGGAAATGAAAGTAGAGAAATGGTTATAGTTTTTGGTAAAAGAACGGTGTGGAGCCGTAGATACTGGGAGAAATGGATGAAAGTAGTGACAACTGGGACAAAGATTACAGAAATGCAAGTACAAAAAAAAAAGGACGCCAACTCTTAGAGGTGCACCCAAACACATGTTGCCTCTATCTTAAAAGTGAACTGTGTATTGGTAACCGGCACGCATGGAGGGGGAGACATCACAGACAATGACAGTATTATCTGACCTTGATTGAGGTACAAAAGAGGGGAGAGCATTTCCTCTCTGATAGGAAAGTGGGTTACAGTTGAGAGAGACTGCCGGCGCTCGCCATATGTTTCTCACCAGACAGATAGTTTCCTCCTTAGCAAGTCAAGCAACTAAGGAACAGCGTGTCCTTGGTTCCTGACCACAAAGCACTGACAACACCGTCTCTAAAACATGCTCATGATAATAATAGAATCGACTCATGCTCTCGTAGTTATTGTATTAGCCTCTCACACACAGAGCAAGACTAAGGCTTTTAAGCACACGAAACACAGGCCAAATGGTCTATGTCTTAAAACAAAGATACTCAATTCTAACAATGCGTCTCTCTTTCAGAATTCTGGTGCATTTTTTTTCGATGAAATTCTCATCTGCATAACAGAAGTGGATGAGTGAAAAGTGAAGAGAAGGAGTCTTACCAGCATGAGTGCGCAAATGCCCGCTGAGGGCATCGCGCCGCCGGCAGGCGTAGCTGCAGAACGGGCATTTGAAGGGTTTTTCACCTGTATGCAGCTTGATGTGTCTTAGCAGGTTTCCCTTCTGGGTGAATGAGACGCCACACTGGTTGCACTGGAACGGCCTGTCACCTGACAGCGGAGAGCACAGGAAGTCAATACCGCACTTCGTGGAAGATGTTTTTTGTATCGAACTCAATCATTTATTAACTTTTTTTTTTACAATTGCTTCTAGTTTCAAAGTAATACATTAGTGCTTGTCAATCTATCTTGATTGTTCTGTGGACTTTATATCATGTGAAATAATACCGTTTAGTACACACTTCTGATGTGACATTGAAACACAACCACTTTTCTGCCGTTCTGTCCACAAATCTTCTGATCTGAGGTGAGTTGGAAAAGAGAAACATGATCCTAATGCTGTGACAAGCAGCCGTGTGGTGGCGTCGGTTGGAACAGGTTGTGGGGGATTCCAGGGATACTTTCCCTGATGATAGTTCCAAGTCTAAGCTATTGTCCTTCAACCAACCCCAAAGAAAAAAAGAAGAAGCAGAAATGACTCCTCGCCCACTGTCGAGCAGAACAAATGGTGTGCGACTCACCCTAAAAGTGGGCAAACATACACCGGCCGATCCCATTAAGAAAGGACAAATCCCGTGTGGATAGTCGATATCTAAACATGTACCAGGCAGCTTCTTTAAACGTAGCGATAGTTACCGTGTGTTTGTTGACTTCCTAAATCCGATGTCACGTTGGGCTCCGATAATCCATCCTGTGTATCGCTCGGGCTGTCAGTCATGGATTCCTCCAGTGCTCCTCCCTCCTCTTCTTCTGTTGGGCCTGCTGGGCTTCTCTTCTCCGTCTCCTCCGCGGTCTCTTCCTCCTCTTTAATTTTCAGTTCTGTAGATTAGAGCAACGAGAGACGCAACACTTACAGTGTCAGACGCAGATGCTGAAGGTGTCATTGGAGTCCCGTGAAACAGCCTTTTACCACAAAAATTCCCTAAAGTAACCATGAACCACTGACTTGGAGCGGCACGAGCGGATTCCACCCGAAATGGTCCGTGTTCATTTGCAACGGGTGGATTGGGAGTGGAGCGTGTGGTTAAGAGTCGAGATTGGTGGAGAGCATCTTCTGAAGTCACTGTCGCAAGATTGAACCATTTCCGCTAGGAGGTACAATGATCTGCAACGACTTATGTGTGAAATAATATACAATGAAATGGGCGGGGAGTTGGCGGCGACATAGAAACTCGAGTTGTAGACCGAATTAGGATGGACTGACACATCGACAAGAGAGGGAGAGAAACAAGTCCATCTGGTTCCTGGGTGTCCTTGGGGAGAAAAGGGGAGTGTCAGAGGCCCTGTAGCTTAAAACACACGACAAGCAATGGGAGACTGACTGGAAGACAAGGGCAAACTATTGTACGATTGTGTGTGGGTGCCTGTGGAGAGAGACACACTAACCACCGGATCGCCGCTGAATTACTGAATACCGGTTTGTAAAAATAATTTTGCAGAAGATAGAACACATGTGCGCACCTAGTTTCATCCACCTACCTACACTCCAGGTGACACCTGACCCAATAGCACTGAAATCTGTTTCATAAGATTCAACCAAACATATATTTTAAGACCTGTGAAAACAAGTCGATATTGTGGACCGTATACGGTAAAGCTTCACATGAACTTTCCGACCTCCAGCTGTGACAAAATATTTCCAGAGACCGTACTCTGTTTTGTGATTTGGAGTGTGTATCATTGGAGATACGCCGGAAATCAAATCTTTGTCCGGGTTACTGGGTTAAAATGAATGTGCAATGGGCTCACACTGCGGAAACAAACGTTTGGACACCATCCAAGCAAATCTTACTCATCCTGATGATCCTGTTTTGGGATTAACTGGAGCATATGACGATCGTTTACTAAAGCCTCCCATCTGCATTCATCAATGTTACCTTCACACTTCTGCATTCCCTTTAACCATTAGAGGCCCAGTAAAAAGAAAAAGTAGATCTTCAGGCAACATTTACTTGTTATTGGCAATGGAAATAAATCTCCACCAAGCGACGACAATCCTGAAACTTATCTTGCGGGATTTCAATGGCTGATTTTGTACAGAACAAACACTTACTCAATTACAATTGAGCCATTCCTTTGACAGCTGTATCCTGGCAACACGGAGCAGAACTGAACGTCCTTGCTATTCAGCTCTGTGTTTCTTTATATTCTCTCATGGGCGGGAGAGTCGAATGCATAGAGCGGTCAAATGAGGGTACGCTTGACGGTTGCTATGAAAAAACAAAGTTTGGGCCTTTTTTTTTAACAGTAAGTAAAGCCTGCGATTCATCAGAGTTTTCCATGATCCATAAAACAAATCCTGGAAAGGTTGAGGTTGAGTAAAGGCAACACATCGTTAAAAAAAAGCATTATACAATCTGCCCCAAAAGGTGTAATTGTGCTGTATAGAAATTGCCCAACTCAAGGACCATTGGAGACTTAAACCTTAACAGTTCGGCACTGAAACTTCACAGCGTTTCATGCCAATTTGCAGAATTTAAAACATAGTAACCCTTCTTTTGTAACAAAACTCCTAAATGACAAATTATGTCAGGAAACTTCCTCAATGACAAACGCTCCCATCAGTGAAGTGCCCCCCCCCCCCCGTGAAAGTGTGGCTCCCTGTTTCTTTAAACTTGTGGGAAACGAGCTTCCCTTTTTCTCCCAGTGGCCTCGTCTCACGCAGTTTCCCCTTTTCTTTCTTCGCTGCTTCACAGTGACATTGCTGGAGCTAATCTGAGGCATCACATCAATAGAGTGAAAGGAAACCGGCAACATTTCTGGGTAATGTGGTATTGCAAAATGTGACTCTCTTAAAAAACACAAAAACACCTGTTCAACGCTTTAAATTTGTCGTTAGCATGATAACAGAATATAGCCCCATTCCTGTGTCTTCCTCCCTATTAATGCTCTCCTACCAAAACGTAGATAAGAAATAGATTTACTTTGCTTTATTTTATACAACAACTCTCCGACGCTTTAGCAGAGCACAGTGAGGACATCATTGTAGCGGCAAGAGGCTACAGGAAAAGCATTACTCATCACGGGTCAATACTTCCCTTTGACTCCTTTTGTGCACAGTGTCCACTGCAGGCCTCACAAGCTCGTGGGAGCATCACGCACATCAAATCCTGTTCGAGAGCGCGTCGCCTCTTTCGATGCTTGGTGTCGTCTCATTCAAATAGCGCAAACCACTAACTTCCCGCAACCAAGATGTGTGCCCCCCCCCCCCGTCCCCCCCTCCCTCCCCCCAGGGACGTACATCTACATTCTGATAGTTTTCAGGTCAGGGCCATAGTGCGAGTCAGGAACAGAACACATCAGAAGGCTGAGGAGAAGGACAGAAACCTCTTGCAGTGTCTGGAGAACTGAATCAGAAGTCACCAATCCAGTTACGCTTCTTATATCTCAGACGGATTGGTAATGGTAGAAAATGAATAGTTAATAAAAGATAAGGCCTTGATAAGATGCTTACTGAAATATTTAAGTGACAACAAGACTAACGGTTAGCACTGGAATTTCAAACATTTGTGCTAGATTAAAAGACACTAAGCACATGAGAAACATTTTTAAAAGTTTGACTGCATTAATATGGTGACAATGAGCTTTAGGTTCTCTAATGGCAAAATGTGCTCCACTCATTAAAGAATATCTTCTGTCTATCTTTTTGCAGCAAAGGACTAAGGACTCAGCGTTACTAGACGGGCTCGCGCCTCGCCCACCTTACACCGTGCCTTTGGGCTTGTGAAGATGGATTGATCCAGTGGCCCCCGGCAAAGAAGTCTAATAGCTGTGGGAAGGGCGCGGTGGCGGAAACGGTGGAGTGGTGACAACGGTAACAACACAAATTCAGCCATTGAATAACCCAGAGGCAGTAATCGGATCCCGGGCCAACAAGGAACCGACTCGTTCAACTACTGTAGTACTCAAGTAGAGAGCTACCCCATCCAAGAGCAAGACAGAAGCAGCGAGAATGAACTAGTACAGGACAAAATAACTGCAAAGCAATCACAACCATCAGTCTTCAGGTTTTAAGGCAGCCACCAAAGGACACTCACCTGCCAGACAATGGCCATGTCAACCATTGAAAAGAATGGCTTTACCTTCCCATCCCTGAAAGCTATAGTGTCACAACCAATGTTGTATTTGTGGTCTCCTTCCATGCCATTTTACCTCTACAGCTGTGCCCATGAGGAGGCCGACATCGGCACTGTAACCGTTGACAGATATTCATCTTCGTCTATAACAGGACGGTTGCCACTCACTGGAGGGCAACAGATTACAAAGGTCCAGGACCGGCTTCCCTGCTGTGATCCCCTTGCTATCCACACAGAATGTTGTCTTTAGAGAAAGCCATGCACAGGAGGTCCTCGTAATAAGGGGTCAGGGCCAACAATATAGGAAAACATTTAAACCCATTCATTGTTTTCTGATGCCCCCTTCAAATATATCCATTCAATGCTTCGATCATGTGTCACATTGACATTTTCTTCAGCTCAAATATTTGAATTTTGGGGCTCATGTCAGCAAATATCGATATATGTTGTAATTTATAATTTGACTAATTATATTTTGAATAACAATCAATTTGACAGCCTTTTTATATTTGTCTAAATGAGAAAAGGTGTGTGTGTGTGTGTGTACTGCAGTTGTTGTTGCCAGACAGCAGATATGTCTACCTACCGATTGAGCACTCACCACTGCAGGAATTAGGAACCTGAGGTATTGTCTGTCCGTTGGGTGTTGACGCATCCGCCAACATTCTTGAGTTCTCCTTACCGGGAGAGCATTGGCCGTTACCTGGGAGACAAGCAGAACATAGAAACACAGCAATCTAAGATGGGCTGTACAATACTATAGCTGGCACTTGTGTAAAATACAATCTTTTATGATAGAAGATAAAGGTTTTTAAGCATAGAGAAAAATAAAAGATGTTCAGGCAAAAAACTAAGTTTCTTTCAAACAACGTCCTGGTGCATTCACCTAAAAATGAAAAATAAGTATAACAAATTTTATTCCTAAACGAATTGTTAATGCGTTATACAGTAGCCTTTTGCAGGGAGATTGCATCCAATACTGAAAACTATTAATTGCATCCTGCTCTCAGATGTCCTGCAAAGCCTAACCTGAATAGCCACTACGGAGGTCACCGTGCAGAATGCGCAAGGCCAAGTGTCCACATGTACCTATGGGATCCTAATGTCCAGCAAATGTGGATCAGATTGCATCCTCTCAGCAGTCTGCACAGAGGCCGGGCTATGGATAGCCCTGTGTCCTGTGTCCCGAGTGGTATGAGGGAGCAATGCAATCTCTTATCCCCTTACAACCCGGGCCTGCCAGGGTCACTATAACAATGCAGTGGCAACAGGCAAACACCCCTGCTGACCCAGCTGACAGATCCCTCAGGAGCCGCGAGGGGGGCCTTCATTTGCCAGCAGCAAAATCTATACATTTCCCCAAGCATATTGAAAACGGTGAAAATCCATTGTAGTGACGTCAGGCTGCCTCCTGCTATTTTAATTGATGCCGCAATAGCGGAGCAGTAGGGAGGTAGTTTTCAAAATCATAACATGCCTGCCATGATCCCTTTTACATGAAAATGAATCCGTGTCGGATCGTCAGCTGCTGTGTGAGCTCCTCTCGGTTCGACCACCTCCTCTATGGTGCTGTCATATTGCAGCGGCAGCCCCGCTGTGTGGGTCACGCTGGGAGACGTGGTCCGCGGCGCGATCCCTGGGTCCAGGCTCGGGTTGCACGGGTTGGGGTTTGAGGAAATCTCAGGTAACCGGCATTGCTTCTCGCCTTGGCATTGCTGTCCCGGACACAGGAGTGTCCCAGATTTGTCATGAGGGATTTTCCATTACTGTACCGGATGCTGACGAAGGCCTGCGTTGTCACAAGCATAAGCTACTAGCATTGGGCTGCCCGGTTGCAAAAGCTGAAATAAGAACCCTGCAATAAGTCCAATGTGTAATATCTATCCACGCAGTTTACCTGTTACAGTGGAGGTTGAAATGCGTCCCTATTGCTTTAAAGCGGTATAACTAGACAGAATGGCACCGGGGCAAACTGGTATTCACGCTTATTTCAAGGAAATATCTTTGCGACACAATTCAGAGATGCCTTGGAGATAACATGAACTCTAAAAGGATCCTTTAATTGAGTTAATAATAACAACTCCTAATCTTACACATTGCATTTTTTTTAAAGAAAGAACAGGTCGGGTTGAATTCATTCACATTCGTTATTTAGAAATACACCAAATGAATAATGTTTTATGATAAACGCTGTTAATATGGTGCCTTTTGAAATGGCAACAAAATAGGAACTTTCTTCATTTAAAGGTCAGGTGTCCTGGTCTTACAGACAATCAAAGGAGGAAGACACCCCCCTTTTTAAGTCCGTAGCTTGCTTATAATGGTCATTGTAATGCCGGTTTAAGGGAGGGCCTCAGACCTTTAATGTTTAATGCGGCAGGTTTCCTGTAGGAAAAGTAAGATAAGGACATCAATCACTCGCAACCCGCCTAGAAGAAAGGTACTTTTGAGTATACGCACTAAATGGGGATCATTTTTTCTACGGCGGCAGACAGATGCAACAGATGCAGCTTATTAGTGTTGTAATGGCAGACTTCATCTGGGATGTGGTTGACGGCAGATATGAATAAAATTCACCATAACTGGTTCATTATGTCTAACCGTGTGAGGGACTGCAAAGAACTGAGAGCTTTCTTTCCAAAGTGACGGGGCCCTTCATTCCTGCTTCCTGGCTACACAGGAGCAGGTTTTTCCTGTCAAACCCTGAACCCTCCCGAAGACAAAGATTCAGACCAATTAGACACGCACACAGGAATAACTTTTAAAAACTAGAACAACACTTGCCCTTAATGGCCAGGCCATGTTCATTGATGAGTTGCATTTGTGGTAATCTGCAGTGATGTATGTGGGGGTGACTTTACATATCAAATCATATGCGGTGTGGGTCCCAAGAGAAAACAGTGAAGCAACCGTATGACTTTTCCAATCTGCATGAATATACAGAGGGTCGTTGATTTATCGTTGCAATGCATGAAGAGCAAAGCTGGCACCGCAACAAACACCCTATGATCTCCCACATGTACACTGCGCAGCCTGCAACAACCGCTTGTATTCACAATACTGTGTTCCTCACATGGTTAATAATGCTGTCTCAGTAGCTGTAATACCAACAGTCTGAAGCACATTTTAATAGGAAGAAACTAATCAACGTCAATAAATAAATGAATAAATGACCTGAAACAGATTAGAAAATGAGGTAGGTACTACAGGTAATTCCAAAGTATATGGGTATTTTCACCGTACCATGCTATTTAATACCAGTGTTTCCCCTACCTTTATAACAGGCGAGCCCCCTGAAAAAGTTCCACACAGACGCCTGAGGATGTGTGTGTATGCGCGCACCAGCGGACAGAGAGCACCAGCCGACTGACTACCCCTCCCCCCCCGGTCGGACACACCGCCCCCTCCACCCACCGCGGAACGGTGCACCGAGGGTTCAACACTGAAAACAATTTAAATGTAGAAGGAAACTAAAGATCAAATTATAGCTGAATGCGTCTGCTTTGTTTAACGTAAATGAATCAACCGCGGGAAGTTTTTTCAGACAAACTGGACTAGCCCAATATATTGATAAAGGCAATAAAGTTATGTCAAACTAACATTAAATAATAAAATAGGTGAAAAGTAATATTTAGCACTCACCAAGTGGCCAACTCATAGTCTACATCACAAATGCCAGTTTGGGGTTCAGACTCTTGCCTAAAGATGCTTTTCGTCCAAAAGGAGGAGAAGCCACAAAAGTTGGCAGTTGTATACAATGTTGTCACCGTCAGGCTGCATGCGTCCCACTGCCATTCACATGTACTGTTCTCCTTGCTTACGTCTAGACAGTACCAATGTGTATACATGTGAATGTGGCTATGTGTGTGGCAGCACGGCTCGTAGGCGATGCGTGTGTGTGTGTGTTTGACCTACGATGTTGTGTAGAATAAAGTTGGCCTGTATAGATGGACGGTCAGGGTTTAGCGTAGCAATGTACAGTATAGTGTTGAGGAGAGTATAGCAGTGTATATGCAAGATTAGGATGCGGATTGTCACAACACTGTCCGCACAGGGCTAATGAAAAAATACACGGGGATGCACACTGCTGCCTTCCACAAATATGGTTTCCTTAGTTTTGTACTAGAGCAGAAAATGCTCTTATTTATTTTTTTGGAGGACAGATACAGGAAGAGCCTCCAATTCTGGCACCAACCCTACCCCACCTGCCGAGTGTTCTTAGAAGCACAAACCCCTAATGCAGACCTAAAATCCTCACTGATAAACAACATGCCACCTGATGTATAGCCGAGACCTGCCCAAAGGAAACCAGAAAAATGCAAATGGGCACCACAACGTGTGCATCCAGTGTCTGCTGCATTCAACAGGATGTTGGTAATGCATCGTTTTCTCTACATTTAAGGGGTGAACAGGAAAAAGCTGCACTCGGGGGAAAATCCCTTGAAATGTTGATGGTGAAGTGACTGCCACAAATGTTGTTATTCTTTTTGTAACAGCATCGTCTCAAACAGCTAAAAGCAATTTCATGAAGTTAAAATGAGTTAATAAACGCACAAACGTTGTCTCCGGTGCAACAAACACATTGAAACATACATAAGTAGGACCTAAGTAGGAAGTATGTGTTAATAAATGCAAGGGTACATTGGAGTTAAAGTCTCAACAATAGGATGACTTACTATCACAAAAACCATGGGCAGCCTCCATTTCCAGTGCTTCGGGAGTACTGCAGGACATAAAAGAAAAACAACGCCAAAATGTACATTACATTTTGTGTATTCGTTATCCTAATTCTTAATTTTTCAAAACTAAACGTATGCGTATCTGGAAAGCTGTGCAGACAGAACAGTGTCATTATAATTGCATGCAACAATGATTTGCAACTTTAGATTTAAACTTGAAGCATTTACACAATTTACCATGAAACTGTAGACGTTTTAAATTCTAATAACACCCACATTGTAATCTGTTAATCAGCTTCATGTGCATGGTTCCCGGTACACAGGAGGTGTATTACAACAGACACTATGGTCTGTGCAGTAATCATATTGGAGAAGTAGTCAAATATATTTTTAAAGCTACCCCAAATGCACTATTTTAGAATTTAGGAACAGCAACATTTTTGTTGTTTATAGAAAATAACGTTTTTGAATGAATAGGCATTGACCCATTTTCTGCGTTTCACAAAATAATATAGTATAAAATATTATTTAATTTGTTTTATTCCTATTCAAAAGCAGAAGATACATATGAATGCACCTGACTACAGTTGCAAGCTGCACCGACAAGACCAGGCAACACAATAAATAACATTGCATGCAGTTGCTGATAGATGGTGTTAACAGGCTTGTTTAAGGAAGTTGAGGGACCTTTCAAAAAAAATTCTGAATTTCAAATTAAAGTTTAGGCCCATCTGTATCCTCGGACCCATTGTGATACAAAGTGAATGTATGGGGATTTTTTGGAATAGCATTGCGTCAGAGATAATTGTTAGGTTCATTACTTTACATGCTTTACACTGAGTAAGTTGTAATGTGCTACAATACAACCGCTGGCTTCCTCGAAGAACAGCGTTGACTCTTTCATTGAAAGCGTAACAAATCCAAAGGGGTCATTGTGGATTTCCGTTTGACCTACAGGCCCGATGCAGAATGGTCTACAGTTTCAATGGATGGGACTATTTTTTAATTGCAATCAACTATACAAAAGCAATGATTTTTTTTTAATCTGATCTAGCCAGAAAAGCTTTTTAATGACGTGAGCTCTTCATTTCTCCCTCTGTATCGACATGGAGCAAAACTTTGGACACTTCAGAGTCACAGAAAGTTGGAGAAGCCCGTCTTACGTGGATGTTACAAGTGTGTGCAGGAAAGCAAAAGCGCAAAGTAGCATGCATCCTATTCCACGAAAAAAAAGGGGTGAATTCATACAATTACCTTCGAACGTCTCCCCTGTGCCAAACGAGTTAGTGATTTCAGTGAAGGACGAGGGAGGGCTGGCGAGATGTCTCCACCTTCCTTCTGAATGCAACAGAAAATCAAGTCTCAATGAACCGTTCGGTCCGCTGGTCGCTCGTTTCAATAACACTCCAACGACAGGAGGATCCGATCATTCATCGGAGCGTACTAAGAAACGCGCAGGTAAAGAGGAGCGCATCTCCAGTTCCCTACAGGCGTCCCGGCCAGTTCTCCACCTAAAAAAAAAAAATACGGGAAAAAAAAAAGAAAAGCGACACCGTGGAGCCCTACACCTGCGTGATCCCGACTAACGACATTGTCTTCGGAAGTCGCACAACGACGAGCTGAACATTACACCATCGCGTCTCTTCTTCTTCTGCTGCTTTTACAGTAGGAACACCGAGGGGTGAGGACTCAACAAGTTTGTGGAAGGGAAATAAAGAGAGGGATGGATCAAACTGGATCCACCGGTTCCTAAGGAATTAGCCATAGCGGCGGGGAGCAGCCGGGCTATTTTAGGCAACGTCAGGAAACTGGAAATCCGTGGGCAAAGGCGGGCACGTTCTTACCTCCGAGGGGGCAACGACGACCCGACAATGTGACAGCAAATTCAGAAAAGAGGACTCCCCCCCCCTCCCCTTCTCGCATTATAATGGACACTACTTCCTCGTGTGTGTCCCCGGCGTGACTTGGCCGAGCCCCGTTAACGTCGGTGTCACAGGTAGAACGCGCGTAGCCGCGTGTTTGCACACGGCGCGTTTACCTGGCGTGAAAACATCCCGTCAGCGGAAATAACCATCGGCTTTTGGTTGTTATCCTGTTATCCCCTCGTGTCAATTTTACGGGATTTCTCTCCGTGTCGGCCGCGTGGCCGGGGTGGGAGGTGGGGTCGGGGGTGGTCTGATTGACAGCTGGAATTCAACAGGTTCTCCGATCAGTGGCTTCCCATTCATCCAAACAGGCGCTCCATGTCTGCCCTTTGCCGCAGACATACAGCCCCCCCCCCCCCCCCCCCCCCCCCCCGCGCCTCCTCCTCCTCCTCCTCCCCGCTACCAGCCGCTGTGGAGCGCGTCTCGAGCCTGTTGAGTGGAATCATAATGAAAGGCCAGGCTACATTTAGACAGCGACACAATGGATGCTTAATAGCCCACAGCGAATCGACACGAGCGCGTCCATGTAGCACTCGCTTTGTTTTTTTTTTATTGTTTTGTTATTTACCTTAAACACGTAGGAGTGTATTTAATCCCATGAATTAGCACAGTAATCCCGAACGAAAGTCTCGGTGTGGAAATAAAGGCTTAAATCATTCAAGCCCCGGCGCGCGCGCGGCGGCGGGGGGGGGGGGGCTGTGAGGTAGTTTGGTTCCGCAGAAAAAGCAACAGTTGTTTAAATCCACCGACTTCCTCCTCCGTCTCCTCCGGAGAAGCGCCCCGCGGCGCACAAACCCGCCCGAGATGCTATTCTGGCGAGTGTGACACAGAGAAACCGATCACACGGTGCGTGGACCGAGTCTGCTCGACGATCGATTAGGTTACAAAAGGGGGACCTCTTGTTATGTTCCTGCTATGGTCGTTAGGTTCTTCCACACTGGGGTGGGTGGGGGGCTTATCCACAGATAATAAATATGCAAGAAGAATAGTGATCATTAAAAGCATATCAAAATTCAATAATTGAGTCTGAGTAAGGTTTCGTTTAATATAAATGTAGCTCATTTTAGAAGCAGTTCTGACACAAAAGAACATAAACAAACTGATATTATCTGACAATCTCCTCAAAGGAGTTATGCAAATCTTGCTGTGAATCATTATTAAAGGGATTAAGTCGATATGTGTATCCAACCACATGCTGGCTATTGAAATGAATCCATGATAGATTATCTCACAACCAGCAAGTACACAATGTAATTAGTACAATTCAAGAAGTAAATCGTGTAAGTCAGTTGCACGTGTGACTAAACACGAATGTATGTGCAGGAGACAGCTCCGTGCTGACCACCACAGTGGCTAATGCTGGGCGTTAGATGACCACTGGGCCAACGGGGCTCCAGACTGTGTTGGACAACCGCCTGCAATTAGATATCAAACTAAGAGAAGAAAGGACGGGTGGCACATACGCGTCAAAATAGTACATGCACCCACATGATTAAGCTAAAATGGCTCCACGGGTCCCGACTTCAGTGTGAAGTGTGGATGACAGATGAATAAAGGTTTTCTTTGCGACACAAAGGGAACGCTGCATACCCCTTTTTAGTTCAATTGAATCTGATGCAGTTGTTGTACAGTTGCGGTAGGGTCTGTTTAAGTTCGAAGGGCTCATTCTAAGGACAACAAAAGTCTCACTTTCAGGTGAAAATATGAAAATGCTCTATAAGCCTCACTAAATCCTACACAATCACTTCAAAACTAAGTTCAGCTTGACATTTTTATTCTCTCTCTCCCTTCTCTTCTTTTTTTACTTGAATCCGATCTTTTATTCAAATGAAAGCATCTGAGCACTGTAGAGGGGAATATTTCTCACTAAATTGCCAACAACTAAACACGATAAAAGAGGCCCTGTTAACACAGGGCTTTCGGTAAAAGGTCACAAGAGGAAAAGGTTATAAACCGTACAGATTCATCTGTTCGTAGGAATAACGACATGGTCTTTCACTCTCTACTGGGATATTTTTTGATCTCACTCTTCCATGTGTGTTTGAAAGCTTTGTTTAAATATGCATGCCTATTAATTACCTATTAACAAAGTGCAATAATATTTTCTACCTTATCAGTTGGCTTTTTTTTCCATTCCAAATAATCATCATATGCACTTTCTTACTGATTTAAGGTTCTGAATGCATCATTGTGAATGGTCTATTGTTCTGTTGACACAAAGCGTCCAAGAGCACTGCTCGCTGAAAAAGGTCACATTCATTAATTCAACTAATACAACTGTAACAATTAATAAATAGAAGATGTATTATCTCCTCTAGCAATTTCATCCTGCAGTTTCCTTTTTTAAAGTGACCTTTCGGAATAAATGATCCATCTATAGAGCATCAAGGACATCAACGATGGTCAAAGCCATTAATATTATTTTCAAATATCAACGAATCATCATCCAAACATTAACAAACCTCCTCCATCATTGTTTCCATCACTGATTTACACTGACAGTGTTTTATGTTGTGAACAGTACAGTACAGTAGTGCTGCACATCTTAAACATTGTGACAGATTAGGATTGTTTTACTGCAGCGCCCTCCTTAGGAGAGAAAAGGGACTGCATCCATGGTTATTTTGCATAGGTGAAGAAAAGTGTTCTGATATGTTGGTAAATCATATGTGATCGAAAAGTGGTTTCTCCTCTTATTTCATAAACATTACTGTATATCATTTTAAGAAGAAACTCCTTCCACCCTTGAGATAGTTTGGATCTCCTCTATGCAACGTCGACCAAATTACATTGATCATCTACCATAATGTCCCGAATGCTTTAAAACTCTTTGCTAAAAGTACACTATAAAGCGGACAAACTTTAAACTGTTGTGTTTGTTTTGATTGGCTGTGTGTGTGTGTGTGAGTGAGTGACAGCTCACACTGCCCCCTGCTGTCAGAGGTCAACGGGGAAGCGAGCACGTTGCTTCACTGGTAAACAGAAGAAAACCACAGAACCAAAGTCGGGTCCTCACTTTTTGCATTGTGTTTATCGGCCGTTGTTCTATTTCATGGATGTTTGTCAGAATTCATTTGAAAGCTTCAGAGCGGCTTCACCTTTAAGAAAAATGCACCAACTGTCTGTCAGAAATGTGAAGCTTCATTTGGACAGAAGAATTACATTATCAAAGTAAAACCCTTTCTGTAATAAACAAAAAGCGTTTTCTTGTTTACTGCAATAATAGTTCGTAGCAACAATTGATGGCTAAGCAGACCGACCAGTTAATCCAAAATATGAGTATGAACCTGAGCATGAGCACGATGGGCCTCTTTTATAAAAATTATTTGCTGACAGGCCACCCATTCTCTTTGCAATTATTAAGATCCATCAATTAAAATCCTCCTTGTGTCTATTTTTGTCTGAAATGTTTTTTCTTAGTACAAAAACAAATGTCCATTAAATATCATAATACTCACACTGCATCCTGATGATTGTATTAATGCCTTTCTTCCTGCATCACAGCTACAGCAGCTGATAAACAACACACCAAATATCCCCAAAACAAATACGACAAAGTTCGGCATCCAAAATTTGACCTAAAGTTGCTTCATGGAACTTTCACTTTGTGTGGTTTCCGGCGCCCCCTGTGTACCAAAGTGGTGGTTTCACGTAGTGTCGCCCTGGGTCTCCAGAGAGAATAAGCTCTGCTCATAGAGGAAGAGGAGGAGGAGACACTGCTGCTACTTGCAAGGCTCAATGACGCTGGGTCTGGGTCCCTCTGCGATGGACTGGTCTCTGCTGGGGTCAGACACCTGACCCAACCATGCAGACGAACTAAAGGCCGCTATCAAATCAACCTGGGCTTCCATGGCCTCCGTGCCGCGCCGCATTGAGACAGTCATTCAATCAAAAGCAGCCCCAACTAAGTGGAAACTATATACTGTACATGGACATACTTTGCAGGGGGACAACATTTCTCTCTAAAAAAATAAATAATAATAATTAGGCTATTATTAGGCTATGTAATACATTAGCTGTAAGCCATAGTCATCACAATTTAAAAATATATCACTTTGTTTAATAAATCCATTTACCGTAATATGAATATCACTTTTTGCATTAAATTACTCAAATTAATTAACTTTTTAGAGATATTCTTATTCTAACTCATTGAGATCTGCCTTATGTGGAAATAGAATTTTCTCTCTGATGGTCTCGTTTATTGATGGAGGTCATACAGAAGATCAAGACTGAACTCCTCTGCCTTTGATTCCATCATCACAACTTGAGATCAACGTTAAACATATTTCCAGACTTTTTTTTTCATTGACATGCAATTCAGCATAACATTTAAATAAAGGGCAGAAGTTGTCAAAAATTCTACATTGAAAAGACGGCATCATCCGTACTTTAACAGATCACATGGACGCAGTTAAGTGTGGTGTCAAACCAAAGGTTGTCGGATAGACATTCACAGACAGAATACATCACACTCAATGTACTAATTAGGGTTCAAATATTGAAGCATGTATCATCAGACCAGGAATAGTTTCACTCAGTACATAACATACAAAAACATACGTCATAATTCTAATTGATTTAAGGTTAGACTTATTATATAAAACAATGTACTCCCAAAGGACAAACAAAAAATGTTTGCATCAATGTTCTTTTACAAACAGAAACATTTCAAGCAATGCTGCTGTGAATTTGAATTATAACACTACTCCTATGAAAATTAAAACACAAGACCAGTTCTTCTAACAGAAGGGGAATATAAAAATTGTGATATCCTGGTTTAGGCTGACAGAGGGCACTAGAGGTCCATCAAATATTCTACACAAAAGGCCGTTTAAGCTCATGTCTACACTAAATAACTTCAAAACTGTTCAAATTATTAAAGCGGAATACCCAGCACATTAAGCCTCGGTTAATTTTGGAATATACTGATTAGAACAGCTATTGAATGGATTTGACCTGCAACACTGAGCAGGATTTGAACACTAGTAGCTAATGTTCACATTTGGCTTTCTGTCGAGCCCTGATGGAAATGATAATGTGCCAAAAACTTGTTTAGAAACATAACAGTGACCTTAGTTCAAAGACTCATATCCCTCATTTGTGTGCTACAAATAAAATAATTACGAAGGAATCACCATTGATTTAATTGTACACAGACCTGCATGTGTGGGGGATTGGGGGTAGTTATTGTGGAAAAGGGTTGTGTGTGTGTTTGTGTGTGTGTTTGTTGTTGTGTGCAGGTGGAGTGTAGGTGTGTATTCAAGCTGCCCACACATCCAATCAGTGACATACGTGATTTGCTGATCAAAGATGGCCGACCCTGTGTTTACTTAATGACTGCGGAGACTTTTTAAACGGGAAAAGCGAGTCCAGATCTGTCTGTTGTTGTCATTGCTCTAATCACTCAATATTCTACATGAATATTGGTGCAGCCTTTCAAAAGAGGACAGCGCTTTAGACACATAATATAACTTATATAGCCGTGCATGAGTTGACATTGTGCACAATGCACACGTTATTGCACTAGCGTAGCGGTAGGTGACTTTTTGGCAGTCGTCACTACCTGCTCCTTGTCACGCTTTTTGTCAGATTGTGCATAAATGAAACCATGAATCACGGGCCATGCTAGCCTTAAGTAATACCTCTTTAAAAGGCAACCGCCCACTGCGCACCTGAGGCCGTCTGTACTGCGGTGACGCTTAACACCCTGGTAGGTTTTCTAAATGTTAGACGCTCTACTCCAGAGGAATACGTCAGCATTAGTTATGCAATTTTTCCAACAACTTAAAACAGCCAATGTTTAGTATAGTTATGCTTGTACATGTTGCTTTGCAGGGAAAAAATATGACCTATTTTTCTATTATGCTACGAGAGTTTTTCTTTAAATGTTATATAATGCAGCCTCGGCTTATCTTAGGTGTGAGGTACCTTACCTTGTAAACCTTTAAGTAAAATCTAATTTTGATAAATGTAAAATAGCCATGGCTCTGTGAGTCTGAACTGAAGCAACATGCTTACAGTGACTATTTGCACGTGGATGTTTTGCAGCTTTAAAGTTTACAATGCTCCCCTTCTGCATGGTAGCATGCTAAACCTTACGCTAAGTGCCATTAAACGCAATCATTGGAATTCATTCTCTTGGCATCTTAAATGCATCTACTAGTTTCTAAATTAAATTAAATTTTAAATGATTCCTGCAATGCATGCAGCTTGTTGTATTATCAGGTATAAATACTGGCTTTTGCCACAACGAAATGATTAGCTCATTTCAAACTAATTTGCAGAGGATGGTCATGATTTCAACTATTTAACTAGTCCCCTAATGATATTGTCCTGCTCTCCTCCTCTAAAATGAAGTCTGGCTTGCTGTCAACCATCTGCAACAAGGAAATGTGCACTTTGGTTTGAGCCTAAAGCAGGATCCTAGCAACGGGGTGTTTTTTATCTCCACCATTGACTTCTTTGATCCCGATCTCTTTAAAGACTGTCACAGCACTGAATCCTGAACACCATCAGCACTGTTAACTGTGTGTCAACATTGTAGAAGCAAACAACAATGCCAAACTAAGCAGCTTATTTACAACCGCAGAAAAACAACAGCAAGTGCAACTGCATAATGATAAATGCTTGGACACAAGGATCAGGGCATGTGGGGCCACAGAGACATTGCTGTCTCCCACAGCCAATCAATGGGTTTTCTGCGAGGACTCGGCTTAAGTAACACCTGCATGGGTGACTGACCAACTGTTCCCAGTCACCGACAGCCACTCAAGCCCATATAACACAAACGCCTCCCAAATCCCCGGCAGGGTTTTTTGCTAAATCTATTAACTGAGAACAAGAGGTCGATATACAATAGAGTGCTCAACAGAGCGCTGCAGTATAATAACAACTCAGTTACATCTGTTATGTTTGCTACACTGGCACACAGTATACAGAGGCTGATTGTGATGTATGTTTTTATTACACCTGATTCAACCTGGATTCAATATTCTATGAATGCTTTCATTTTTCACTGCATTTACGATGCCAATGGAAGCAACCCCAGTTGACAACTTCATCGTTATGAGTACTGTAAGTATAAGTATATAAAAGATTATTCCAATATATACATTATCAGTTTTACACATATTTTTAGCTGATGAAAACCCCCGCATTGATATTGGATGGTAGGGATGTCCAAATTCTAAGCAGATGACATGTTTCACCTTTTTTATTTGTATGCAACTTCATATGTTCCACTTCAAATGTAATGTAAGTACACAATTCTTTAAGCTCTGACAAATCATGAGCCTGAGAACAGTAAGAGGGGGATGTAACGTCAGGGCTAATTATTTGTACAATCAGCCCCATGCCCTGCAATACAAATGGGGTCCTTTTTGACATTTACTTTGTGGTCTCTGATTCATTTTTTCATAGAGTGCGATTCATCCTGAAGTTGGATGCAGACAAAGTAAGGTCAATAGACTGTTTAATTTATTCTCACTGTGTCTGTACACCCTGAGCTGTGAAATTGAAGAACAGCAATCAAGGCAAAACAGAGACTTCAGAGAGCACATCTGCCTGCAGAGCATCCCCCACACCACTTTTGGTACCTTCATTTATACAGTTTTTTGTTGCGCATGTGCTTTCCACCAAAATATGGGATCTTGTGTTTGGTGTAGGTCTATTTGTTTTGTAAAAGAGGTCCTCCCTGCACACGCTGATGCACAGACATTCAGTCAGTGATCCTTGACCTTGTGGAAAAATGCTTTACAGATTAGACAATGGGGTTTAGAAGGCATGACACATCACCTGAGTCTGTGTCTGTACTACATCAGACTCCAATCACACATGGCCTTGGTGTACTACTCGAATAATTCCCTGGATTTGTTATGGCGTTTTGATGCTTAATGTTAACCTGGGATTTATAATCATGACTTCGGTGCCCTACAAGGGCTGAGCAGATCCATCAAGAGGCTTAGATGTTACGCAAACCCAATTACTAACAAACACTTCATCGAAGCCAAGGCGAGGAAGATGTCGTCACACCTCGTCGTCAATGCAACTTGTTGGACCCCGGAGTCCAGCCATGGCAGCGTATCCTACCACCTCCGTGTTAGGCAGCTCCGGCAGTGTGCAGTACTCCGCCCTGGATCGATCTGCACTCTGAAACGACAGAATGGTCATTTCATTTTCTGTTGACCACGGCTTTTCCACTTCAGAGAGATTGGGCTGTAAAGGCATTGGCAGAGTCACGCCGCTCCACTGCTACCTTCCATTGTGCCAGAGTTCTGTTGAAGCTTGTTCTGTTGTTGTTATACAAAAAAAAAAGATTATATTTCAATTGCACAACCTACCTTTAGTGCATTGTAGATGTAAACAGCAGACTGAAATCCAACATGTATTTCCTTGTAGGAAAATTCATGTTTACTTTGATCCAGTCTCACAATTCGGGTTGAAGAATGTCATCAGATTTGGGTCACAGTACAGGGAAAATTTATTTCGGAAAAGTTTGGGGGGGAATCTCATTTTGCACGCACAAGTCAGCTGCAGTTGTTCAAGGGCACGGTATAAGCGATGTCATTAAACTAGCATTGTGAATCTGATTGGTCACACTTCATGTGGGGCAAAACGACCTCAGAGTGCTCTATGGTTTGCAGTCGGACTGAAGGAGATCAATGAATTCTTTAATGAGGGAATTACCACGGGGATAACATACTATTGAAATGTAAAAGATTACTTTATTATTGACTGCATACAGAGATCAGATACTTAGGTTCACCTCCAAATGGGTGATTACTCGTGGCTTAACTACGTTTATGGTTATCAACCACCATGACAGTTTTCAAACTTATTATCTAATCTATTAATTATTCCACGATGTAAATGACTTGCTTGTTAAGTGATTTTCAGTCTACCAAGTTTCCAATGCGCTTTAACACTTCATGTTATGATTCGCACAGAGCTACCATACACAGTACCACCTGCCCAGTAACCATCATTCACATCATTCACGCGCCACGGTCACAGCTACAGGAGCAGTGCTGGGGTTAAGTATCTCGCCAAAGGACACTTCGAACCGCTAATCCTCTGAGTGGAGGACGAACCGTCTCTCCACTCACCCACAGTCACCCACGCAATTGACCCCGGACTTTCTCTCTACTTAAATACAACTGTATGTATGGTAATTTTAAATTATTTAAATGAAAAAAAGTAGTAAGAAGTTTGATAATCTCTGACAGTTTACTTTTTGTGACATCATTCCCAAACATCTGTCTGTCTATTTTGAGCCCAACACCAGAGGAAATCAATATAATGATGCATTTTGCTCTCTTTATCATAAGAAAATGAGCTGTACTGCACCTGGCTGCTGCGCTCTAAAGGATTAGCCACGAAAGAGTGATTTTCAACTGATCTCATTAATGGTTTCAAAATTCCAGGTTCACAGGTAATCTTTTCATTACATGACACTAATCTTAGTGAGATAAGTATTGCACTGCAGCATGCTGATCTGAACCAATTGTTCTTTTCTGAAAGGCAGTTTAGCTGTTGCATAAAAATAACTTCACTGACAAGCAAAACCTGTGCAGATCAGTGTCAGCTGATTGTGACATTTAGGTTGGACCTTAAACCTATCGGCAGATGTTAAATGGGTTCTGATCACTGAGATGTTGTTTGAAGTCTTCAGTTTTGTTTCTTACCCAACTCTTCTCACCAAGCGCCAAAATACCGAATATTAATGCCTATTTGCGTAGTTAAGATGTGTCGAATCAGTGGTTCTGATGGATGCCATCCATGCAGCGACCGAGATTAATGCTCTCTAGTGAACATATTTCTGCAGTGTTCAATAAAGCCTCGTGAATTTCTCTATATGGTCCTCGCAGACACATCCTGATGTATGATGGACACACTGTACACACAAATAGGGGGTCCATCTGGAATATGAGAATAACAAGCAACAAGAGAAATGATATAAGAATGCCCAGATGAATGCTCGCAGAGAGACAAGACGGACTCAGAAAGGACGAGAGAAGAGATATTCAAGAGAGTGAAGGAGATGTCAGAATGACCCGGAAATGCAAAGATTGACATTTGTGGAGAATGAATGAAATACAAATCAATCAAATTCTGTCACATTTCAGCACTAAGCTCCAAGACACGGCTCTGAGCTCCACACTACATCATATTTAGCCAATGACTCCCGTATTACACCGTAAAACACTCGCAAAGCAAGAGTGAGCAAATACGCATCAGCGTGTTAGTCGACGCTGACAGAAATGTACACACAACGCCGCCGCCTCTTGCCTTTCGCGCTGCGTTTCTAATCCCTGAGCGCAAGTAAGAAATGCGCCCCGGCTGTCACCGTTACTGTGAGGTGATAAATGAAGCATGTTGGTCTCACATTAGCACACACTCACTGTCTCCTTTATCCTCCTCAGAGAAATCACTACAGTGTGTCTGGTGTACCTTTCTCTCCACGGCCCCTGTCAGTTTCGGGTAATTGACTCTCGCCGTCTCCGCCGAGCCGTCCACTACACGGCCTCTCGGGCTCCGCTCCCAATTACCGCCCGTGGCTCTCGGACGGGGGGGGGGGGGGGGGGGCCGAGGCGGACGACTAGCGGCGGAAGCGCGGCGGTCTAGAATCGTTATTCTCCAATTAGTCTTGCACACAAAAACTTGATTCTTTCACGGTTGCATCAATCGAGAGCACCTGCCGCACTCACGGAATCAGCTCCTCAACACTTCGCTTACAAGAGTGCTGCCAAGGGGGGAGGGAAAGCCATGTTATTCAGAGAATCATTTCAGTGCAAACACACGTCTTTAGGGGACTTTAAATTGTTTGAATTCCTTTATGATCTAATTGGAACCTCTTGATTTCCTTGTATTTTGTTTGAAACCGTTGACCAGCCTCCTAAACACTGGCCGTAGGTTTTTCCTGATGAGCTAGGCAAACTCCTTTCCATCCTTTTATATGGATTTTTGAATGTTTTTCAAAAAATCAAAGACTTAATCCTATTTAAATTAATAAAATTAAATAAAACTAAATAATTGATACCTTTAGTCTATCTCAGCATGCACAGGGGCCGATCGACTCTTGGCCAGGTCCTTGACCCCTTCTTCACAACCGCACACAAGGACTTGACCTTGTCTGATGCGTCTATGCGTCCACAGGCCTATAACGTTAAAATGAAGAGTCATAAATGAACACATGGCTGCTCTCTTTGAGCGAGCATCTTCAGAGACCTATATTGAGCCATTCGTCAGACCATGTAGATGATTTGGTGAATTTGTATACTTTGTAATAGTGACAATAACATGCTGATGACAGGCAAATGTAATTCACCCTGTCACCTTACAACTTTGGTCCCTTAGAATGCAATGACCAAATAACAGCTGGATATCAAAGAATGCCGCTCACTTCTGCACAAAATTATACAAAACACAGGGCCAAAGTCTTGGTGTCTCAATGTATTGGGATTTATGTATTAAAAAAGAAACTAAATTGTTTCCTCGTTTCTCCTGAATTACTAGTTGAGTGCCACGGGACATCCGTCACAAAGCAATTTTTACCATCAATATTGACCTCAAATGTTCTACTCACTCAGCCTGGAACTTTTATTGTGCTTTAAATGACAGAAAACACTACGGCCAAATGGAGAGAGAGAGAGAGAGAGAGAGAGAGAGAGAGAGAGAGAGAAATCAATGTTGTTAGCTTAGTAGTTGTCGGGCCTAATGGTCCATCTAAGACTTGCAAAAACCAATTAGCCTGGCTGACCTTAGAGATGGTGTGTCAGCCTGTCAATCTCAGGGAGAGAGGGGTGAGAGGCAACTCTTATCTCGGACTGACAGCTAAAGGGGCCATATGAGGAGATGGGGATGATGGAGGGGCCGATGGGGAGAAGTTATTCCCAGGAAGAGTGGGAGGGTCGACCAGGAAAACCGCTGCTGGCACAAACGCCTGAGCAGCCAAAAAGGACCTAGTGAGCACGGTTATATCAGCTCGTGGGAAAGAAAATGGACAGAATCTTCCACAGAACCCACTAATGCTCACTAGACACAATTCCTATCATTACCACCACCATCAGCACTTACTGCAAATTTTACATGACCTTCAGATTCCAATTCAGAACTCCAGGTTATAAAAGACTCAAGATGATAAGCTGCATAATCACCTTTTGTAATTCAATTTTTTTTTTTTTACGGCTTGTTATCTTTCTGACCAGTGTGTCATTTAATAATCCACAAGTAAAAATAGAAATTTCCTTCAAGGGGTCTTTTGTTCAGGTAGTGGTTTTGTACAATTGAAATGCGTCATGGGCCAAACCGTCCTGTTTTACAATGTATGGAACAATATGCAATATTTATTATTATTGCAGCAGGAGCTACGGTCAAAAATCCTTCACACATTTTCCTTTCCTAAAAAAAAAATGAAACAACATTGGAAAGGCTCATTTGATTTGCAGTTTTCTTGCCTGTTTGCTCCTCGTTCGTCCTTGTTGTCAAAGTCTCACCTGTTGGGTGATACCTGGAGGCATATTTGTCAGCAAGCTTCCCCTTATTTCAAGTCCTTGTTGTTGCCAATGAGACACACCAAACCACTGCTAATCCAACCCTTTGCATTTCTGCAACACACATACAATTTCGAACGCATATGCTAACATCTCTAAAAAGAAAACCGTGGGTTCTACCAGCCTGTTTTTAAGAACATGCTGGTGAAGTTGTAGATATTACACAGACTATTTTTGACTGCTTTGCTCATATGTAAATTATCTCCATAATTGTCAAAATATGGGTGACATTTTATTTAGAAAGCTCTTTTAAGAACGCTCTCAAAACGACACCTCAATTGGTTTATTATTCAGACCTGTTGCATAGGTTTAGGTAGCTTGAAACTGCAGCTAAAGTCATTATTATGGGTGTGACTAACACTGATAAAAATACAACTTCTTCATCTCTCCAGGATCTTATTCTTATAATAGACAATTGTACTCTCATAGTTGTTATACCGTTTTTCCGTGGGTGACACACCGGGCTCCTTTAGAATAATAAAGAAAAAAATCAACAGTAACAGGTCATCACATACTAACCCAAACAATTCTTCTGTCATCCCAGTCAAGGACATGTTGCTTTGGTCACTCAGCCTCCCTTCTTCTCTTAGGGCCCGATGAACCATCGTTCTCTCCTCAATCATGACTCCTGTCAAAGCGTGTGGAAAACACGGATGAATGTTTTGACCAGGCCATGGCAGAGTCATCGTCTGTGTGGCGGCTGGCGGATAATCGTTTATCGCTTACGTTGTGCTCTTCTGTGGCAGCGCAAGTCATCACGGATGAATCATCAACACCCAACCAGCAGTTCAGCTCACTGTGATTAAAAGGCCTTCGCTGCCCGTCTCAGTTAAAACACACCGGAGGGGAGACAGTTTCAGTCTTGTACGCAATGCTGGTTGACAGCATATGGTGAAGAGAATATAACCTATTGTACTTTACTAGTGTAAATTGAACTGAACTGAAAGCTTCTGAAAACAGGCCACAGGGAAGAGAACAGTAGAAGTTGTAGAAATGCTAATAGTTATACACTCACCGGCCACTTTATTAGGTACCCCATGCTAGTAACAGGTTGGACCCCCTTTTGCCTTCAGAACTGCCTCAATTCTTTGTGGCATAGATTCAACAAGGTGCTGGAAGCATTCCTCAGGGAGTTTGGTCCATATTGACATGATGGCATCACACAGTTGCCGCAGATTTGTCGGCTGCACATCCATGATGCGAATCTCCCGTTCCACCACATCCCAAAGAGGCTCTATTGGATTGAGATCTGGTGATTGTGGAGGCCATTTGAGTACAGCGAACTCATTGTCATGTTCAAGAAACCAGTCTGAGATGATTCCAGCTTTATGACATGGCGCATTATCTTGCTGAAAGTAGCCATCAGAAGTTGGGTACATTGTGGTCATAAAGGGATGGACATGGTCAGCAACAATACTCAGGTAGGCTGTGGCGTTGCAACGATGCTCAATTGGTACCAAGGGGCCCAAAGAGTGCCAAGAAAATATTCCCCACACCATGACACCACCACCACCAGCCTGAACCGTTGATACAAGGCAGGATGGATCCATGCTTTCATGTTGTAGACGCCAAATTCTGACCCTACCATCCGAATGTCGCAGCAGAAATCGAGACTCATCAGAACAGGCAACGTTTTTCCAATCTTCTATTGTCCAATTTCGATGAGCTTGTGCAAATTGTAGCCTCAGTTTCCTGTTCTTAGCTGAAAGGAGTGGCACCTGGTGTGGTCTTCTGCTGCTGTAGCCCATCTGCCTCAAAGTTCGACGTACTGTGCGTTCAGAGATGCTCTTATGCCCACCTTGGTTGTAACGGGTGGTTATTTGAGTCACTGTTGCCCTTCTATCAGCTCGAACCAGTCTGGCCATTCTCCTCTGACCTCTGGCATCAACAAGGCATTTCCGCCCACAGAACTGCCGCTCACTGGATGTTTTTTCTTTTTCGGACCATTCTCTGTAAACCCTAGAGATGGTTGTGCGTGAAAATCCCAGTAGATTAGCAGTTTCTGAAATACTCAGACCAGCCCTTCTGGCACCAACAATCATGCGACGTTCAAAGTCACTCAAATCACCTTTCTTCCCCGTACTGATGCTCGGTTTGAACTGCAGGAGATTGTCTTGACAATGTCTACATGCCTAAATGCACTGAGTTGCCGCCATGTGATTGGCTGCTTAGAAATTAAGTGTTAACGAGCAGTTGGACAGGTGTACCTAATAAAGTGGCCGGTGAGTGTATGTGGCATTAGCAATGTAAATTTGCAAACAACTTTGCCTCCACATTCTGGATAAATATACTTACTTTTATTTTCATTTTGCAGGGCCAACATTTGGTATGATAATTTACCCGTTCCTATCCGCGCCCTGCACCTTGGCACGAGCCTTCTCCTCGGAGCACAGAAGACAGCGTTGCCCGACCCACTGTTAAATGATTCTTCAAAACGCCAGAGGGCGTACAAACAAGTTGTAGTGTCAGGAGGCAAGCAGACAGCGAGTTTTATCGGCAGAACACCGTTAAGCCAATCTCCCCCCGATGCAGAGGAGGAATCAGAATGACATTTTAGCTCATTTATTCTATTCTTTGTTGCCTCTGTACAAGCCCGAGGTTGAGCATGTAGTTACAGAAATGCACAGGTGCACAGATCACTGCTTTAACAGGTGTAGTCACAATTCACTACACACTATCATAACACTGAAATAAACACTGATCTTAAAATACACACGCACAAAAAATGTCACTGCAAGACCAAAAAAGTAGCTTTAGTAGGGTTTGAATGGAATGCATCAAGCAGGGCACATTGCACAATGTCTCGGCGCATTGCGCACTTGTTTAAACGCATCTCAGAATTTCACCATGGATCTCCTTGTCATATTTGGTTCTAATCCATCTGGCATATTAGGACATGTTCCAATAGAGACGTGACTAATTTGAATTAATGCTGGCCTCTGTTAGAACCAAAGTCATACCAAATGATGTTCTTAATCCCTGAAACAGGTGTACAAAATGTCATGGTAATCTATTCATGAGTGCTGAGGAGATTTCATCAGGTATCCGGGTGTTTTCACACTTTGTTCTTTTAGTATTCAAGTTCTATTAAGTAAAAAAGTGTATTTAGTTAAAATTGTCCCATTATTATGGAGAGACTGCACCAGGATTTTTGTTATAGATGGGCCCAAATGCTTTTGGCCACTTTTTGGTCCACTTTAAAAAGGACTAGGTTTTTTTTTTTAAAAACACTATATAAAATTCCTATAAATCATTTGCAGAAAGTTACACAATTTATTCTCAATGATCTCTCTCTAAATGGATGCTTCTTTTTTGATAGAAAAAAAACAACTTAGTTTTCCCTGTTACTTAACATACAGGACCATATAAGGTGATCATTTTTGGTGCTGTGTTTACCATCTGATTGTCCCCGGTCAAACTGACAATTGAAAGCGCAATGAAAAGTGCTGTTACCTCCATCCCTCTTTACTATTGTACATTCCTGGATCACCGGCCACGTCCCAGCGGATATAATTCCGATGTATGACGACCTCCGCTGACTTGACCGGGGAATTGTTGAGCATATCTTCCCATTCACTGCTGCATCGCTCACACCGGCAACATAAGAGGTTGAAGAGTTCAGAGCTGCTGGAGTTTTACTTGCCCCTACTAGACCCTGTAATGCAGCGGGACTTTATTTATAACACAAATAAATAAAAGAAGCACAAACGAATCCTGAGAGCACAAGTTGTCAAATGCTATCAGTGAAAAAAATATAAAATAAAAAGCTTGAACTGCATAACTCTTTAAACTTTTTGCCAGTGTACAGAACTAAAAATCCTGCCCCCAGGCTGTTTATTGCTTTCACATGAGATGTGGGCCGCCTCGACGCCAACTGCAGGCCAATTCACCGTTTCCTAAAGACAATCATTCTCCGCTCAGAAAACATTGTTTAATACGACATGCTCAGAAAAAACACACTGCAAACAGTGAATAATTGATATATTTGAGTCCATGATGTATAATGAGGTCCTTTAATTTGCCAAATAATGTGTCACAACTCGCTGCAGTGGCTCTATTTGCCTCTTGAATCAGGTTATTGATGCAGATTGCAGCAGAGGCTCAAAAGAGACGCCTGGAGGTGGTTGAATTGGCATTTCGCACCAGCCACACTAGCGTACTGAAGTTGATGAAGCAGCACTATCCAGGAGCTCATGAAGATGAAGACGTCTGTTCTTGATTATCATTCAATGCAATCCGGAAGAGCTACAGCTGAAGGTTGAACACTGCTCAGAACATCCACTCTGGACTTTTGTGGAATCCTCTGCTTTGTTGCACCATGTGTTTGTTCAGTGGTTGGCTCATCACCCAGATTAGTTCTTTTCCCTGTTTGCTTTAGGGTGTGTGGTTTTCAGGGTGGCCATGACTTTGTCTTGGACCTAAACTTGCAGCAATATCAGTTTGTATGAATGATATCCTAATTACTCAAATGACCAACGTTTTTGATACGGTGCTCGTTTTGGGGTGACTGTGTCGATTGTCCCAGCAACAAACAATATGCACTACTGCATTAGGAATTTTAGCAAATAATATTGAATCCATATCATGTTGATTTTCCTTGCTTTTAACCACCTTTGTTAGAGTGGCATCCAAAGAGAATTAACATTACAGAGAATATAATGACACTGCAGCCATCTGGAGAGCTAAAAGAGAAGTGTGGGCTGCACATTTTCCCCAGGGGCAAAACATTCTGGGCTTGACATAGAAGATGAGTTCGGTGAAGATAAAAGTGCCCATTTCCTTATTATATTCTCAAAGTGAACCGGCTGGATGTACAGGAAAGCAGAATCTAATAACCCAACTTTAAACCCTACATAAAAATGGGAGGTTTTTTTCACACCGTATGAGAACACAGATTTTCATGTAAATTCCACTGAAATAGGAACTGCGCTTTAGAATAAAAAATAAAACAAAAATACTATAGTGTACAAAATACTGAAGGATTGCACTGTTTTTTAACCAGTTCAATGAAATTACACCTGCACCTGTACCATCTACAGGTGCAGGACACGAGGAGAGTAAAGAGCAGAACATTGGAGAACAGAGATATGAAACATGTTTAATTCATTTGTTGGCCCACGATGAGCCTCTAGAAGCAAATATTTTCCAATCCTCTTAAACTCCATTAGAGGAGTTACAGGCATATAGCATACAGGTATTACATATGGGTACCAATCAAAGCATTTAGTCCCAAAAGGAAGCATTTGAATTTGTTTTTAACTTTCCTCCAAGTTTTTTCCCCTGTGGTAATTGGACTGTACTTGGGAAGCGCTTTTCTCGTCACAAGTGCTTCGGTGACTGTCATTCAGACCTTCCACACGCCGCACTCCCGGCTACGGGAGCAATGTTGAGGGCACGTGTCTTGCCCAAGGACCCACTCCGGGGATCAAACCGCCAATGCGCTGACTAAAAGGCAACCCGCGCTCTCCACTCACCTCACTTGAGGGCAAACTGTTCTTACTTCATAAAGCACAATGAAATATTTCTGATGACGAAGGATCCATATCTTGACTTCCCTTCAATATCAGCACAGTTAGTGTGTTCCCTGGCCTTGTGTGGCCCGAAAAGTGCACTCTGTCTGATCAAAAGGAGATTCTATACACCATTGGGTGCCAGAACAATTAGGCAATAGCCAACATCGTTGGGATTTATCAAAATTGAATTACCAGATTGCATGATAGCATTATAGTATCTTTGGGGGGAAAAAGCTGAAAGCCAAAGTATCGGGTGTTGTTGTATCGACGCACCTGGGATTACACAACCTGCCAAGTAGAACCAGGAGATCCCGGAGCGCTTGTTTAACAGTGGTCTCATTAAGGCCACAGCTTCAAGCCCAGGATGGAATTCGGCAAAGGTCATTGCACGTGTTTGAATTCGCGGTGGATGTATCGTGTGATCACATGCATGTCATCAGTTGTATGTTGTTAACCTTTATCACAGTTTGGCCTGAAGCTTAAAGGAAAGATAGTGCTCTTTTTCTTCCAAACAGTTTGGTATTTTCTTTTTTGTATGTTTTTTTCTTCCTTGTCCTTGTCTAGAAAGCTGTTATTTAAAAGGTTACAATCATCTTTGTTATGTGCAGTAGCAAAGAAGCTCCCCAGCTGAGCTCATAAGACGCCTTTTTTACTGAACCCCTTTATTTGAAATGTGTTTAGTGATTGAATGAAGCCTGTCATTTCAAATGAATCAGCGTGCCAGCAATAAACATGAGTGAAAATCAATAGTTATGATATGGACATTAATTAAATGCCTAGTGGCTAGGCTACCAAACACATTATAAAAGTTATTAGACGTTTCCATCATGATCTGTATACTTAACTATTTTGCAATTGCTTAATAAGAGTGACTGCGTGATATATTCTTGGCTATGGCTGGTATGAGATTTCATCTCCTTTGAACATGAATGTGGACAAATTTGATTTCCCAACATTCCAGCTTCTTACAAACATCCTTGGAAGTTTTAACTCAAGAAACACCTCTTTAGACTCTACCTTGACTAAAACACTAGCAAACCGTAGCACTAAAATTGTACTTTTCTATAACATGTTTAAATACTACATATTTGACGAAATTGTACTTTCTTGTTACTTGTTCCTCTGAGTTTATATCTCTATGTGGAAATGCACTTATTGTAAGTCGCTTTGGATGAAAGCGTCAGCTAAATGACATGTAATGTAATGTACATATTAATGAAGAATACATGTTTTAAAGCTATTGCCACCATATAAATCTCAACACTGACAGCTGGGTAAATGTCGGGAAAGGCTTTGCACTTCTTCTAATATATGCCACTGAGGCAAGGCTGCGGTCACCAATTCTACAAGTAAATTGAGGATCCCTGTATGGCAGAGGAAGTCACAGGGACATTTACTTATTACGTAAAGCTGACACCAAACCCTCTGATTGGGGAAACACCATTAATGTAGATGTTTTATGTTTAACTAGTCAACGTACAATAAAGTGAAATACGTTGCAAACACAATTTTTCTGCCTCCTTATTGTAATGTGGAGATCCGTTTATACACATTTTCTCTCATTTAAAAAGAAAATGCTGCATATTAGTGAACGACAATATTTATAAAGAAAATGTATGCTGACATGAATCAACACCAATTGTCAAGTCAAATCTGTTTGCAATACTTCTCAGCAATCTACCTGGCAGATGAATCCGCCCTGTTTTATGTTAATGAGGAAAAATGACGCTTCAGAATCTGAAAACATTTCTATTTCATTACATGCGGGTAAAAAGAAGGTAAATGTCAAGTTTAATTTAGTAGTGTTTTTATCACTCCCCTTCTGGACTGCATTTATTTTCAAAGTTGACTGACCACATTTCCCTCCCGTACTTAGTGAAACATACTAAAATACTGACAGTGATTGCTGTGAAAATGCAGACTCCATCTATAACAATTGGTTAAGTCATTTCGGCCCTTTCAGTGTCAATGTGGGGATATAGAAATATTTTATGGTAGAAATAAAAAATAGAATTATGTTTGCCAAGTATTTTATACAGTGTGTTAGTTTTGGCTATTCATGATCTGTCAGAGGAATAGGACATACAACCGTGAATCTAGTTAGTTCTGAATGGCGCATCTCTCTTTAATATTTTAAAAAGCTACCGGGGACCTTTGCACGATTCAGCAGAGGAAGTCAAATGTGAAACCTTTGACTGTGAACTGTCCCGACAGGAAAATCCTTGTCTAATGTAACTTAAAGCAAGTAAGTAAGTATGCACTGTGTAAATTCAAGAAGCCGAGCACAGTACAAACGGGGAATGAGAAGAGAGTAATTACATGACAAAAATACATTAATGATGATTTGGAGAAGACAAGGCCCTGACATTTTGCAGTGTTGTTTCTCTGGGTTCCGACCATGGTCCACTGCTTTTCCCATGTAATACGTCTGAGTGTTAATTAGCTCGCACAGCAACGAATGAAACAAAAGGCAATCTCACGATGCTTGAAAGGGGCTCAATCCACCAACGGGCAACACAGACAATCTCTAGAACAACTAACCACCACTTCAGGCATTTATCCAGACAGCCATTGAGCCGGTAATTCAAAAACCTAATCCACCCTGCAGAGAATAAACATAGAGCACCTTCATACTGGTCAGGAGGCAAAAAGCCATGTTGGCGGAAATGGGCCTTTGTAGCCAGCAAACCAACCTGAATACAATGTCTGGCTGGCAATCCAAGCAATTTGTCATCCGCTATCGAACCCAGTTATTTAAGCAATTATTCAGCCAGCCAGCGATCATGTGATCCAGAACTACACAGCAGCCAATAAGTCATCGCTTGACAGTAACCTGTAAAAGTGTTTTTTTTCTTCATCATACCAAACATTGTTTTGTCTTCTTGTCATCCTTTTCATCTACATGCTTTTTCCTAAAAATGACCAGAAAAATGCACTTTAACATAATGGAAGCATGGCTTCCTACAGAGTCCAGCAGGTTTAACTGCAAATTAAGGAAAGTGAACTTAGTTTATTTAAAATGTAAAAGTACCAAAAGTATCAAGCTTTATTAGCCATCCAGATGCTCCTCGTTAGCTTCATCATTACAAGGCAGATGTACCCAATTTTAATTTTGTTTCACCAGCTGCATATGTCCCGTCCCACCTCATCTCTCACTAATCACTCATGCAGTTATTACATGGACAGCCACGTTTATCTTGGAAATTGTGCCTTGATTGGAATCTTTCTTTCAGCTTAGACGGAATACCACATTTCAAGTTGTCTAAAACAAGGGATCGATGTTTTTTGTACTGTCAAGTGGGTTAGAGATTGCAGAAGACCTACCTTAAAAGTTAAAGAAACAGAATATGGACTAAGAAGGCCAAATAGAGCTTGTATGATTAAATGCAACGTACAAACACTCACTTAATGCATTTATCTACTGTGTATTGAAATAAGAGGTAATTTAACATTTACAGTCTTATTGTGATTATAATAAGTAGGTAGTTGACAGAAAGAACTGGAAAGATGGGTCCTCATGAGAACAGAATGCTCTGAATCTAAAAAGAAGTGTAGGGCCACATGTCTCTGTCCCCCAAACAGAGGGAAGTTTAATTTGTGTGGAAATAAGGATGAGCTCATCTGCCACAATAAAAGAGAAGACAATGTATTGGAAGTCTCCACGTGAGACCACCGGACATCGTTCCAGCGTTGGAGGACTGGTGGACAGAGGTATTCCTCTCGGTCCTGCTTGGCCTTGTGCAGGTACCAGAGGAAGCCGGGTAGACGTCAGGAGGTAGTTTCCTCCTCCAAGCGCCTTATAATCCTTTTAAATAGAGATGGGACTATTTTACTCAGTAGCTCCTGGATCTAACAGTACTTTTTGGTGAATCTCGTCAAAGAGTCGTGTGACCTTTCATTTGTCAAAGTATGCCACGTGCACATTATTATTTGTTGGCGACATCTCTGCTTTTACCAAAGCAAGAAGCTCTTAAATCCCTCGAAAACTGAGGACGAAGAAGGGTATAGAAGGCTGACGGCTGGTAAGAAAAGGCCTTGTTGAAATATCTCCCTGTGAAGAGAGATAAAAGGAGAAAGTAAAGTGTCGGATGCTCTTTGGGTTAATTGCATTTGACATCCATCCTTGCTTCGCATGCTTCTCCTCTAAGGTCACACTCTGTGAGGCAGGACATTGTGCTGGATTGGGTGCAGAAAAACAGCGAATCCGTGTGTCAGAGGGGTATTGTAGGGATACAAAGGTTTTACTTTGATCGTGATGAATGTTCAGTTGACACTTGGTCTCCAGAGAGATTTGGGAGAAAGGGTGGAGGACTGTTAGTATTTGAAGTCACATAAGATAACTGGTTGAGAAAGTCACAGCGGGACTTTTTTCATATCTGTATGTAAGCTGAATTATTTTGTGGTGTTAACTAAAACGCTAACTGTCTAGTTGTAATCCATTTGACATTATGTAGATTTCATTTTATCACGTGGAATCACACTAGAGGGTTATGCTATTTAAAAATCTGCTGCCAGGGGGAAAATTCTTGCTACGTGCACACAAATATTTGATAATGGTGTGTAAGAAGATAAGGAAAAAGGTCATGGTCTATTGGTTTTCAAGCACATTAAAGCTCACTTTCGAAGTTTCAGCAAACTACTCTTTATGTTAGGGCATTTCCTTGGCATGCAGCTGCATGAATCATGTTTCCCATGGTAAGTATAATAGGTTATGTTTTCCAACTGGAACAGTCTGAAGCAGCTTATATACACAAAGCACATCACAGAGAAATGAATGTGCCTTAGAATTCACGGCCATTCCCCTACTTTATAATCAATACAAAAACCTTACCTTTTCCCTCAAACCCCAAAATACCATTTCATGTATTTTTATAATTCCCCCTGAGGACAAGAACAGTAAAGATCCGTCTATCCTAGTGATGCTGTACCGTCTCATGGTACTTGGTCACCTGGCCTTGTATTGTCCTAGGCGTTTATGTGGAATAATTTGCATTAAAATGATAATGCTGCCATGCCTGGACAGCTGGACACTATTGTTACCCTCAAATCCCTGCTTTACCCCATCTGGGAGCTGTGATACTTTCAGTTCCCTTAGAATTAGAGCAATATGCCCCGTTCATCCTGGAGCTGTGAAGTAGAAACGTGAATGCTTTTTAATGTTGTTGTTTTCATACAGAGAAAGGGAGCTATATGTGGCCTGAGTCGTTCCTTCATCCATTAAAGTCAATCAACGAGTCGGCCAGACAAGCTCCAACCTCTGCCTCTGGTGCACTTTTTTTGTCGCTCTCACTCGCTCACTCACACAATCGGCCACTAACTTATTTAATGTCTCCGTTTGCACTCGTGAACGTCAACCCAAGTCACTCACTCAATCCCACCCTGACACAAACAATCACTTTCACTCAGCAGCTCACACAGTGGTATAACAAGGCCAATTACAGGCTAGTGGTGTCACATAATGTCACACGCCCACATCAAACTATGTTACATTTACCAGAGGCTATCTGCTCCAGGTACCCTATGGATTGGTCCCATTGAAAGCATTAGGTTTCAGAATGGCACACTCGGCACCAACAATATATTTTTTTCCTTAAGGAACTATCCTGCTGGTACTCACAGACAAATAACAGCACATCAGAGTTTTGTCTGGCAATTGAAACTTTGCTAAGCTCCGCCCCTTCCTGCTACTCCGTCCCGCTCTGCACCCACTGCATAAATATCTAATTTTGGAACAATGAAAGGATTTCATGGATAAGTAGACAGTTATTCAGTTACTCACTTATTCAAAAAAAAGGATGAATAAATAATTAAGCTAAGGCTTAGAGATCTAGCTCAAAATCATCAGCCTGAAAATGAAGGGAGTCTGAGGCGATTGACGGGTCGTGAAGCAGAGCCGGTCAGGTGACGAACCCGGCTGAACAGTCAGCTCAGAAGATTCATCAGCTTTGGATGCGGGAAGGATGTGTGTTGACATGATGGCATGCAACAACATTCTTAAAAATGTAAGACAAAAAAAATATTTTAATGAAGGAAAATCATTGAAAAATTGAAAAATCAAACAAGGTCAGTCACGTCTGCAGCCCTGCTAGTATATTTTTGGAGGTTGTACATAGGCAACATATTGCTTTGAGTTAAATACTAATTACAGAGGGTTAACATACTCAGTGATAAAGTTGTTGTTGTTCTGGAGGCTTCAGGATTGACCATCTTAGTTCACAATTTAAAAGTCAACATATTAAAAAACAGGCTAACAAGGGAAACATGGGATATCAAATCTGAAAAATCGAGAATTTTCAATAACAACTATGTTATTTAAGCTGAGTGTTACTTTTATATTTCACAAATGATACATGTGTAGAATCTGCGGTTGAGAGCTAATAAGCAATGAAAATAAAAAAGGAATTCATAAGACCATCTATCTCACCCCCGTGGTGCAGATATAAGACTGAACCTAAATACAGATGATCAGAAGAAATACTGGTCTTTGAAAATGGAGTAAACTAAATCTCACAACAGTGATGCAGTTGGTGGCTTATCATCTTGGCCCAGGGAGGGGGGAATCCATTGATTTTTACTAATGAGGGAAGGCTTAATACGCTTAATCATTATTGTCACATTCACAGCTTTTGTTGGACCTGAATCAACTGCAAAGTCTTCACGGGCCTCTATGTGGCTGTGAAATACAGCGGCTAATGCGCAGTTAAAATGACCGGTCGCGTCAGTGGTTTTCCACTTTTGAACAATATGCCAGAGAACACTCAGAAGAATTGTCATTTCGGTTGAGCCTACAGTCTACTTGCGGAGTGTCATTAAGCCGACAATGATCAACGGCATTCATTAGCAGTGCAGAAGGGTTCCCATATCTGAGGACTTTACAGAGCATTCAGACTGATCCGTCCACGGAGCTGTCGATTAGAGATGTCAGGCCATGAAGCAAAGTCATTTCTCCAGAACTCCCCACAGACATGCGGCAGAAAGCGAGTGACTGTGTCTGAATGTTTAATAGGAAGGACGGGAGAGTTTCTGGTTGGTTAGTGCGCAAATTATTTTCAACGTTCTTACATTCTTACATGTTTTAAGTAAACAATATTAATTCGGTTTAACACTTTTTTTAGGTTGGGGAGGAGCTATCAACATGCATTTAAACTTTCCTTTGTTGTGTTTCCTTATTACTTGGTTAACTAGGAATCATTCTTACACCCTCGGGTCCTGATTCAATGTCCGGTCCGTACATTAAAGGGGATATTTATTCTATGGCGTCAGATTTCTATCTTATGTGTTCCACAAACCAGAATAACTGTTGTGACCATCATGAATATGTATTTACAAATCCAACATTTGATCAGATATAATTTGTTGTTGGTATAGGGCCGGGAATAAATACGATTACATTACAAAGCATTATATAATTAAACACAATCATTTACAATTTCCATACATTTTGGTTATTCACACCGGAAAATTTAGAAGAAATTCGTATTCAAATGTTTGAAATCTTTTGTTTGTAACTCAATGTGTGGTCTCATTGGGCAGTTGTTTGCTATGAATGGAAGTTCCAAAACTTTACCGTCACGTAAATACAACCTATAGCATGATAGAGGAGTTCTCTAGGTTGCCTTAGTAGATTTTACTAGATCTACTTGTCCGATGACAGTACTGATAATTAGCAGTTACTTGCAAAGAGGCTAAACCACAATAATATAGTGTATAATTTTGCTTAGAATTTGTGGATTTTGTATCAGGGATTTTCCCAGTTAAACTAATATCAAGCTTCTTTATTGATTCAAGGTAAACTTTTGAAACCCCCCCCCCCCACTGTAAATACACCACCGGCATCTAATGACTTGTCAGCCTGGAACATGCATGCGTTAATACAGCAGCCAAATAAGCTGGCAAAATGAGGTGTTTGTGTCAGGCCCGTCAGGTCTGCTGTTTGTGCAAGCTGTTGGACGGGGACACGTTCTCCAGTTGCCCAGGCAGATGCTGAGCGTGACCTGAACAGATGCGAAGTTCCCACCGACACCCCTTTGCTCAATAAACAGAAGTTAACATCTGTAATCACAAAGTAGCTTTCATACTTTCGCTATGAAATGAATCATGTCCAGTTCACAGTTACTGGTTTGATTCATCGAAGATAAATTGATATTGTTCAAAGCCATTTAAACTACTTTTTATTATTATCATCTACTTAAGAGTGAAATTCCCATTACAGCAGTGCTATAAATCACTTAGGAAACACCTTGTCACATAGTCCTGACAAATAGCACTCATAAGGGTGTGCCTTCGTAATCATTTTCTGTGAGGATGCACAGTAAGAAGAAATGTCAGTGGAATTAAAACTATTATAAATATTATATTTCAAACTAAGTGAGGAAGACGAGGCAGAAGCAGAAGGTCTCAGCACACATCAACGTTTCAACGGTAAATATATATATTATATTACATTTTCTTTAGTTTTATAGTGCGATGGAATGTTTTATCACACTATAAGGTTTTACTTGTCTCTTTAGTGTCATCATATGTCTTTTTTAAACTGTGCTGTGCCCTTAATGCTTACCACAGAACAGGTGCGCTCCTCAAACCAAATATCGGTGTTCCCCTTGCAGCTGGAGAGGCTGAGTAAACCCTAAATTTTCAAATTAGAGATTCACATTAACGAGTTGATGAATATATATATGAATACTGGTCAAGCATGCAATCTGTACGTCTATCAAGCCACCCCTGTTTTATATGCATTTCAATCCCTGTTTGACCAACACCAAGTTGAAGAGACATTTCATAAGATTCCAAATTCTCTAAACTACACAAGCAAAGCAGGGATCTATGCCACGGAGTATTAAAGCTTTTCTGGAAGCTCATCACACACATAATTAAGCAACTTTATGCTATTTATTTACTGTAATTTGCTCCCCAGCTGCCCAGTATATTAACACAAGTTAAAAGGGCATCATCGGGAGTTACGTAAACATTGCTGCAAATGTCCAAATGTTTGACTAGAAAAATGTACTATAACCTGATAAGCCAGGCTGCATTCATGTATGCTTTACATTAATGCAGACAGATGCACAACCAGCAAATTCATATCAGCTTTATCGACCTATAGATTGTTAAACATCCAGCAGTAATCCATGGGGACACAACAACGCCATAAGTCGTTTTCAAGTAAAGAAATTCATCATCGGCCTTTAATGAAGAGGGATGGGCCCCGGGTCCGGTGGAATCATCCCGGTATGAATCACAGATCAGAAGGTCGTTGAGAGCCAGAATCCTCTAGAATTCAAATTCAACAAGGTCAGACTCAGGTGAGCCTTACCCGTTTTCTGCATCATGGTTCATTTATAACCCTGTGGCCAAAATGTCAATTTCATGAATGGAGTAGCTCTACCAGTACACTACACATGCACACCAATTGTATTTAAGTACACGTAGGCCTATTAAGAAAACAATTCAGACATTTGTGTTGAAAATGACTCAAGGACAACTTGTTTTCTTTCAGGTATAACCTTGAGGTTAAAATCATGGAGATTTGGTAATTCCATGACCAAACATGATCCGCAGTTCCGCAGAAATGAAAAATTCTTCCAGCTACACAAACACACAATTAAATCCACACAGGTAAATGTTCATTTATAATCCAGTTGTCGTTGTTTTCAGAGAAATTTATTGTTCTCTCTCTCTCAGCATTGAGGTGGTTGACCTGCAGTGGAGTTTGATGTGGCAAGTTCTGTGGCATTGGGAATTCCATCAGGATGTCTGATGCACAATAATAACTTTGCCTTCCTAATCATCATGTATGGTTATTGTTTATATAAATAAACTAACAATATGAAAGCTATCGGTATATCAATAGTAGCAAATAACTTATTTAGGTTTCAAATTGGGCCAAAGTTAAGTGCTCTCACAGACGGTGCTTCCGAGGATGGGGCTTATTGGGTCTGCTCCATAGTGCATAGTATTTCAAGCCTACTTGCAGCGTTTCAGGCCTCTATGAGCCATTGCAAAATGCCCCGTTCGTTAAAGGCAGCCAGAGTGACCGATAAAAGGCTTTCCTAGCTGTGAAGTGTGCTGGCCTTTGCATCAGCCCTCCCAAAGGACACGCTGCTGTTTTGAAGTGAGACCGAGCTCATCCGTGGTATCACTACGCATTTTCCCTCAGTCACCGAGGCCAGTTTATCATTTTCAGCCGAGCCTCCGGAACGCCTTTCTTGAAACAAATCATAACATTGACTCCCTTTAAGGCTGTTTAATACTGATGTGTAATAAATTATTTAGGTTAGGCTGGTTTGTTATACTATCTTATCGTTACCATAGAATACCTTAGATGTGTTCCCTGGTCAACTTGACAGAATGTTGCATTTCATTAATTCATTTGAATTTAGAATATTGATTGACATTCTGACATAGCGCTTGAACACTACACTACCCATCAACACCATTGATCCACTGCAGTAGGATGCCAGGTGCCACAAATACATCAGTACTATTCATTCATTCATACACTACAAGAACAACCTACAGGAGCCATTTGGGGTTAAGTGTTTTGCTTCAAGGACACATCAACATCCCACCACAGATCCCACGATGACCTGCTCCGTCACTGAGCCCCAGTTTACACATAGCTGGAAACACTGGCTTGCTTGGTGATGCCGGAGGCTGTTTTTCAAACAAATTAAAAGGCCGTGTGGAGTTTTACAATGTTTTCATGTTCCTCAGAAAGTGTCCTTTTGTCACTTAGGACAGCTGTCAACAGAACCGCTCGCAGGCAGTGCCTCCTCTACACTGGTAAATAGAGACATAACCCCCAGTGCAGCGAGATGGCATCATCCGGCAATACACCATTATCCCTCTTTACCATTCTTTCCCTCGACTCCCCGAGACTTTAATCATTTATTAATTTCCCCTGTGGTCTGAGGCAAGGCATCACGGACGGAATTTCAACTGCCAAGATCAGAGGATTAGGGTGTCACTTTCTTATATGAGAAAGAATATGGAATGTGCAGCTTTCATCTGCGCACATCAGCCAAAACCACCATGGACAAGTATCGCCATACAGCAGTGAGGGATTTCTTAAGGGAAAAACAAGAAATTTAGCCGCCCTAAATTTGTTTGACAGTTTTCAATACCATCCTGTGATAGTATAGAAGAGGCCTGTATATAATAATGTCCTCCAAATGAGTTGGGAGAGGCACCTGACAGTGAACTGTAAATACTTTTCTACATTTCTTTTAACATGCAAGGCAGGCGTATGCATATTTGCTAGTAGCTTGGCTGCAAAGACCCACACTAACCATTGGCTTGGCATTAGAAGCAGGGCTCTGGAAATGAGCCCAAAACCTTTTGAAAATCTGTGCTACCGGGATGTTTCCGGCAAATTTGTGACCAGTGATTTCCAATGTCAAGGTTTCTGGACGGTTAGTGAGAACTAAAGGGGCGATTTCCCGCTCAAAAAATAAATGTAACACAGTTTAATTTTGTTACTGTGAAGACATTTTTACAATGTGCAGTCTGGTGGCATTGAAGAGGACACATGGAAGCCATTGTCACCAACTCAGGCTCCGCCCTCTACTGGAGTCGATCGGCTCTCTCCTACAATCATTAAGCACGCATTCAGGTCACGTGTTCCTTTATCTGCGGCAGCCAACACGGCTCTCTCCATCACTCCATCACTCCATCTCTCATCCACTTTTCTCTTTGGTGAGCAGTGGTTTTCCCCCTGACCGCTCCCCGCCACGAATGAAGTTGCTGCTTTGAAAACGATAAAAACAAGAGTCCTCGCGCCTCCTTTTTCTTGTGCCTTCGACACAGATCAGGCAGAGGGCGGGTTTAAGCACTTTGAACGCTATGCTGAGAGGTCTCACTGCAATGAGAACGATGCCGTCATGCTCTGCTCAACAGAGATCCGGGAACTAGAACAGAAACGGGCTCCGTCTGTTGGTCCAAATCCGAGCCGGGCCGAGTTCAGACCTAGTTTTGATTTGCAGGGTTCAGAGTCACATTGCTTGGAAGAACCGGTTTAGCCGGGGATTTAGGTCACCACCATTGACTTAGAGAACACATATCCGGTCTTTTTTTAGGGGGTAGCCTAAAAAGGAGGGGGTCCGTACCTATTTGAATGAAGAAGTGAAGGCTTTCCAACTGTGCTCGTGCACATGTCCGGTGGTGGAATGCGTGCCGGCTACTGGAGTATCGCGTGGTCCAGTAGAGGACTCAGTCTGTGCCTTGAGAACTAGGTACTCATTTCGTGGTAAAAATATGTTTTCTTCAACATTAATATTGAGGTTGACATCCTACTTATTTACAAGCCTGTCGTGCTAAAAAAATAATAATCTGAAACTGTCACAATTAGCGTTTTTATAAACAACATTGTTTTAAAAACAATTAAGTTAAAAGTTTAGACTATATGTTGCATTCAGGTGTCCTCTAATGGCAAGTTAACTTCACAGAAGCAACTGCACTTTTACAGAGGCAGCAAACGGTTATATAAAATTTTCCGTACAAAGTGTCAAAAACCGCTCTCAGCATTACATTGTCTCGCACAGTTTGAGCGCAGCTTGCTAGTTGTCTCTTTTCAGCATTAAAAAAATAACAGATATAGTTTTTTTTAACTGATATGGCCTCAGGGCATATCATCTCTAAATCTCACTGCTTGTTTTTAAAGACTGGAGTTTTCATTTAGACAGTTGCATACAGAGTGCATATTTAATTATTCCAACTAAATCTCAACCAACAATCTGACAACTATCTTCACATCACAATAAGGATCCAGGTCAAAATGGATAATTTGCTGAACAACCCTTATGATTTACTCAACGAGTAGATGTGTGTACTGTGTGGTCGAGACTACACCAAAATGTTTGGGATTTCTCTTACTTGTCTATACAAACGTGCATTTTGGAAGAACATCACTAAAACATGTTTCAGAAGCAACAGCAAGGGGGAGCAGACGATTTTTTAATGGATGTCTTCCATCATCATGAGTCCAACAAAAACAGCAGTGTCTGCCTTTAAACCCTGAATGAATTAACTTTTCATGAAGTTGTTGTTGAGGAACTCCCATGGTCCATGTCCCATGTTCCTAAGTCATTTTAACATGCACACACACGGTTTTGATATGCAGCGGTATACGGATGAACTGACAAAGAGTTCTGAGAAGAGACTTTGTTGAAGATTTCTCCACTGACAAGGCACTAAATCATATTAATCAAAGTTAAAAAAAAAAAAATGTCATTACTTAGTGAATACAAGTGAATACAAACAAGACCAAACTTCATCTGTAGCACTCTGCAAGTCATTCAGAAATAACTTCGTATAATGTTTGACGAATGGCATTTTCCATCGATTTGCATTAGTTTACCTTCCGTACCTTCCTTTGTTTAAATGTCACCCATCAGCTCTCCTGTCCCATCGGGAATGTGTCAACATTGGCAGACCAATGCAGAAAAACTCAGCGTATATGTATATATATTATATATATACGCTGTGGGCGCTTACCATTAGAAAAAGGTCCTTTGTTATTTTATACAAATTTATACTATTATGGTTAGAAAATAAAAGGTACATTCCAACTTGGCTCATGAGTAACAAACTCACGAGTACTCCATGAACCTTACTATACCAGCTGCATTTTATCATGTTTCTTTATTGTATACCTTTGTGTGTTCATGTTTGTGCAATGCAGCTCAGGGCTGATTAACAGTCATATAATCTGCCTCCCATTAAGTGCATTTGTCACTGTTCTTCAAAGGTACCATCGAAGGACAATGCAAAACAATGATGACTGATTTGATATTAAAAAAAAAAAACATCAATTAAAATGTAAATAGACTTACAATGCAAAGATTTGATTTTAACGACTCTTTTAAGAGAATAATCCAACGTACTGTAATGTGATTACTAGTAGGAGAAGACATAGGCATAACAAACAGTGTGTGAGGTCCGCAGGGAAGAGACGGATGCCTTAGCGTAACTCACTTACATGATAGCAGGAATGCGGGCGTTGTAACGGCATCCAAACAAATGAGCACAGTGTTTCTAAAAGATGGAAATTCATCCAGTAAAATCATGATTTGTGTTTCGGGTGAGTCGGTTTGGCCTTTCATTTAGAAAAAGTTTTGAACCGTAGTGCAGATGAGCATCATGAATGCAAAGCTTGGATGGATTCCTCCACTGTATAAGAACTAATAAATTCAAGCCTGATACAATGGTCCTGAATGAATATTCTCAGACCAAAGAGCACACAAAGCTGTATTAAGTAGGAAACCTGTCTGCGGTGTCGATCAATTTCATTTTGTCAAATAGCAGATGTCAGAGAAAACAGAACGTCCTTGGTATTGCATTGTGATTGATGACCAAGACTCTCTGAAAGCAAACGCGCATCTCAGAGACTGAGTGCTTTGGCCTGCATAAATCTGGGAATGAGACTTGGAAGGATGCAACACCTTCCTGCATGTAAACTCGTCCTGGATTTATGGCTGGAGAGAGAGCATTTATCGAAAAACATTTTTTAATGCATATGTGGAAAAATGATTGCACGACTGCCTAGGAGTCGGAGGGAAGTTAAAATGAGGCTCAACCAAATCTACTCAAATACTAAACAATAATAAAATACTAACCCATTCTTTAAATTACTATGCAAATTAGACTTAAATGCCACTGATCATTCCCTTGCAAGTGAAATGCCTAAAGTTTCATTTTCAGATCCATCCATACTGTCATTCTATCTGTGTTTCCTTCCATTCATCCCTCCACCCTCAAATTGGAATTTAATTGGAAGGTCCGAGTGGCAGCTGGCAAGGCTTGTTTGGCAGATGTGACCAGCAAACATGAGCACAATGTCTCCAAATGAACAGACTGGGGACCCTTTCACAGCCACAGATGGAGCTCCATGGAGAAAAAGGGAAATCATACAACATAACGGGAGAGGAAAATCATTTTGCAAATGGCTTCCTGCTTGGATGCAGTTCCACAGTCACTAAGTTGTTGAAAATCGGATCCTTTTGCTAAATTAAATAATAGCTTCACAATCTGTATGTTGACAAAAACGTACGTAGCATGATTCAAATATATCATATCACATAAATACAATACAGTAGGCTTGAACCATCAACAGATGCAGAATTCAAATACATATTTTTTGTAATTGGTGTCTGCCTAATCTTTGTGTTGCATATAAAACATGTTACAATGGCTAGTCTTTCACTGCTCTTTCTCTGCACAGACGTGTTAACTCATGCAAAAGTTGCCTTTTGGGTTCATCATAGAAATAACAATTACTCTCATTGGAGCAACCTGCTCCTGATAAGTTCTGTGTGGGGGGGGGGGGGCGTTCAGATTCATTATTTGTGCCCCATAGTCCTTAAACATTGTGTAATCCCCAAGGACTGTGCTTCTAGCCTTGCTCATAGTGGGGGCCACCACAGAATGCCTCATTTTGAATTCACGAAAGAAATGGAAAAGAGCAATTGCCACATTCAGGTTTTAAAATATCGTGGTCAGCACTGGTCATTGTTAGGCCCCCTGAGTCTTTATAACATGGTGAATTATGGCTGAACTCAGAGAGAAAGACTCCCTGAGACAACACACAGAGAAAACTGCTTCAGATTTCACAGCAATGTTTAAGACTAGTTTCTTTAAAAGGTCTTTACTCCATGAATTATGAGTGCCTGTCCCACTTTACATTTGACTCCAAAAGAGCAAGTGAGATATCTTGTTGCTATCCTACCACAACATGTCAGTCATCTGTTTATGGCGGTCTTCTGACAGAAGATATTGCTGGAGCCGGGTTGTCAGATACCAAGACACTTCACAGCATGCACGCTACCATGTGGTCTACCTGCAGCGCTCACTTGTGCATCAAATGCTCAAAACAGTGTGGCGTGGACCACTTTACTTTAACCACGATCAACTTTAACCTTCAACTTTAACACCTGGTAATGTATTGATTAAACTGTTGAAGCACTCGGAATGACGGATAAGGTCTCTTGTGACTAAAACTTCCGGGGCAGCGGCAAAGTGCGACAATTACGACAATCGCCTGCGGCTAGGGGGCCGTGTAGGTGTGCAGCGTCGGATATTTCAGCTTGCACCGGGATGATGAGACACTAAGTACCTGCGTCCTCCAGAGGGCAGTGATGCACATGCACAGCTGGTGGCATTAAGGGTCATAAAAAGGCTGCAGCACAGTAAAAGCAGGAAAATAAGATCAATACGGGATGTGAACATGCAGGTTTAATTGACACAGGCTGTGCAAATGCCAGGGTTTCATTGTGGGCGCGTATGGTGCGTTAACAACTCCTCGATGCTTTGAAATCAGAACTCCGCAGTATGCCTATTTGGGGAAAGTTAAAATCACAACACATTAGTAAGTTTTCTCTTTCGTAACACGGCTTCTCATTCACGTTGCTAACTGTTAACGACAAACTAATCCTCTTTTTGCAGAGTGTGTGTGACACGTTCGCCCCCTCTGTGAGCGAGAGATAATGCTGGAATCCTTAATATGAAACCGTTCAACACTTGACACTAATGGCTCAAATACAATACTGAATGAGTATCAAGGAGCAACACAACCGCACCTGTTGCTCACCTCACTTGGAGATTGGGATTCTCAGGGGGGGGGGGGGGATTATGAGCTCCCACGCTTTGCCTGCAATATGATTTTCTCAGCGTTTACCTCAGCATCCATTCCACCGTCACAGTGTGACACCAACACTATGTGACAGATGAAATGCCACACGGGCTACTATGACTCTCCTCCACCAGCGTACCAATAACCCAGCATTCCAATGATGTGCGTGGCGTGACTCTGCATTTAAAGCCGACATTCTCTACAGGAATGCAGAGGGTAATTAAGCTGTTCCGTGCAGACGGTGTTTAAACAGCAAGGCACTCGGGGGACACGGATCAAAATGACACTAAAACGGACTAAATACAGTGTACGGGTTGTGTGTCGTTTGCATAGAGCAGGACAAGTGTGTCACGCACTGCGAGGCAATCCTCAGGGTGAGTACCACTTTGTTATAAGGACATCTGCAACATATTTGATCTTCCACAAGGTAAAAACTACTAAAAAACAAAACAAAATGGGTATAGCCTCCTTTACAATACAATTAATAGAAATAATATTAGATTCTTTTGAATTTGATGGGAATTGGTTACACGGCAGTTTTAACTTTGAGTATCTGATAATATTTAAAAAATGTTCTACAGAGGCAAATCTTTTCTTCAAGTGCAAAGATTATGTTTAACATTTTGATGGGAATATAAGTTCTCCAAACTGCAATGTGAAAGGAAGGCATGCTGTGATTTCAAATGGTTTACTCCAACAATTGTCGTGGTAAGCGGTAAGTGGACCGCATTCACTTCTTTTTCTCCTGTCGAGTGCTTAATTACCGTATACTCGTGTGCTGTATATGCCGCGTTGTAAGCCCATGTGAGCTCAGCACCATTTAGTCCATGTCAAGCAGGCTAACCCCTTTCAATAACACACTTATGTGCCCGTGTGGGAGCGGGGGGGAGGGGGGGAGGGGGGGGGGGGGGCAAAGCTTACCACTCTCTGCTAACATAGTTATCTTAAAGCCATGACAATGTAGGAAAAGAAAGACTTTTCCATTAAGACACAGTGTTCTGGCCACATCTCAATCAACCATTCTGGATATTTATTCTAAAATATGACATAGTCGATTGGGTGTATGAGCGGGCATTTCTCTGTCTCTGCATAGAGCTGCTGGTTTTGCTGCTCGTTGGCACCTATTGCTCAGAAGAACGTACGCACCTCTGCCAAGGCTTTTGAATCGCTTTCTACACTTGTTTTTTGAGAAATTTTTCGATTTGTTTTTTAATCTCTTCTACTTTCGGTGTTATATAGCCTTTATTTAGCCAAGTCTTCCAGATTTTAAGTCAACTAAAACTTGAATTAACATCACTGTATGACCTTCACTTAATAAAGAGGACTACAACTAAAATGTACTTTAAAGAAGCCAACCACACTCAAACATCCGCCTACTCCTTCTTTGCCCTCTTGGGGGTTAATCTAGTGCTTGGATCTGGTCCATACATTTGTAATTTATTTTTACCACAGAAAGTAAACGCTCATTTTTCCCCACTGTGTTTCTATAGGTTAAAATGTCTCTTTTGAAGAAGCAAATGAATGTAATGTAGGTCAACACATTTAGCTTTCTAACCGCTGACTTCAGTTTGCACATTCAGCACCTTCAACCTTCATTGTCAAACAGCTCAGCATGAACCACGACTACTAACAGTATATTATTATTGAAGCTTAAGAAAATGTTCCTACAATTATGAGGACTTATTTCATATTGCTCTATGATTAGCATGATGAGGAATTACACATTGACTGGAGTTTCTATGGTACAGTCACCACACAGGGTTCTATACGACATTGTGGTCAACACAGAGGATGATTGATTTTTTCATATGAATCTATAGTACACGCTGATTAATCAACATGTCTGACCACTTTACGAGGGAGTTTGACTGACGTCTGCCTTCGTCTTCACTGTGAATCCAAATGGAAGACTAATCAATACCGAAGTTGGAGTCAGGGAAAAAATGTGCGGCTCCCATCGTCCAGAGAGGGTTGCAAAATCCAATTACTTTGTTTAACAAGCTGACCTTCGCACATATATTGCCACTCTGTCCCTTGCTTGTTTAATAGGCAAAGCGTAAGTACTCCAGGCCCTCGACAAAACTCAAAATATTGCAGTGATTGCACTCAAAAGTAATGTCCGCTGAGTAGCTTTGAGCAATCACAGAGGGACTGGCTGATAAAACCGGCTAATGAAGAACTGAGAAGGGTTTAACTCAAATTTAAAAGCCTGGAAAACTGTTCTGAAATGTGTTTGTGTGCATTCATTTTGTTCTTTCATTTTTGTTGATTGATTTGCCATCTACAAACGCACTTTCACGTACTTGAATGGTCACAAATAATTGTCACCAGAGCATGAACGTGGGAATGCTTCCCAGCATGCACCAGGGCAGTAGACATTCATCTAACGTTAGTTGTGTCCTTATATCTCAAAATTGAGTTTGATGATTGATGAGTGTGATTCTAAGTAATACCAAGATTATAATCATCAATAAAAAAACTTAACAATTAACTAAATTTGTATTAAAACTTTTTTTTTTTTTTTTTTTACAAAATGTGTCATGTGTCATCAATGTGTATGAGTGACTGCAGTTGGACCACATTGTGTACGATTAACAACATTTTAAACAACATGCATAAAAAAGAAGGTTCTTGCTGTAGTACATGTAATCTGATGTATTTTGACTTGCTGGATGGTTTGTGACACAGAACCATCTGTGAAAAGGACATAAACATTCAAAGAATAGTTAACAGTTAATTAAACCATTTGTCAATCAAAGTCGTCTGATAAATTCTGTGGACCAACACACGGTGCTTCAATAATTCTACAGTAATATCCTGTCATTGTTTTGGTTTAAAAAATTGTACAAGAAGCATCCCTGACACATCTCCTCCAAAATAAAAAATATATAATAAAAAAATAATGTGTTCATCATTTAAAATGTGATGACAATCTGGAGAAGCTTTTAGATAAATATACGGTATGTGGATGGCGTGCCTGTTTGCTATGTGCATTTATTGCGCAGCTTCAGTTAAAAAAAAGAAAAGAGGAGTGCTTTTACTTTGGAGGCATAATGCATGCGACATCCTCAGAAATGAAAGCTCTCCCAATCTCTCATGCCGAGCCAACAACGTACTCTTCCTGCGGTACATTTATTAGCATAACTGTGTTATTTACACCACAAGGATAAAAAAAAGCTCTTGCATTTGCTTTACAACCCTATGGGAGGATGTGCCAAAACTCCTCTTTGGATAAACAAAAATAATTTTTGGGCTTTTCAGGGTGACGAGTCGCTGAAAGCCCCACAAATCCCCTTCTAAAACAATGCCTGAGTTTCACAGGGCCTGATAGAGAGATGTATATAAGCTAAGGCTGCTTGGAGCAAGGTCAGCTCACAAACCTCTTTGGTAAGAGACGTATTATTTGAATTAATGAACAAAGCCTTTAGTTTCCTCTCTTACATTTTTATAACACAGCAATTAAGGAATTGAGGCTCGCAAGTATAGATAAAACGTTCAATCCTTGGCTAACTCTTAGTTTATAGAATGTGCCAGCACCTCATCTGAGAAAAACACACAGGATGGTGGATCAACACTAGAAAGAGATAACAGGTAATTATAGCTTAACAGCAAACTTTGTTGTGTTCCATAGCCTTTCAAAAGGAAATATATGACTTCAGGAGCCCTCAGTATTTTTCTGTTGATCACTTTTATCCGGTTGGTAAAAGGTTTTTTTCAAATCTGTTGTAGTACACTAATAAAACATTGCCAACAAAGTAACTTTTTGTAGTACTATAAATAATATAGTATTGTTAGACAGTAAACACATTTCATTTTTATTTGTTTCATTTATATGTTTGAATGATTTAAACATGTAAATGTTTAAAGAGTTATTAGTTCCATTTCTCTGAGCTGGCCATGAAAAAAAGCCTTAATCATGCAGGCCTTCATTGTGCAATAACAGTTAAAGTTCTGGGGCAGCAGATCAACAAACCTTGCTCCAAGCAAATATATCTTTAGCCCAAGTTAGAAAAGGCTGGAAAAGATCAAAGTAATTTCATTCAACCCTGAAAACAAGCACTACTTTCAGGATAGTCAGCAAAACCCGAACGTAAAATCCTGAAGCATTTTCGACAAACCAAAATATATTTCTGCACTGGTGGAAAAAAGTACAATCTTACCAATATTATATATCAGATATCTACCCTGATGATTTTGGACATAAAGCCCGGGTACTGTGAGGGGATCCGACTGAATGGACAGTCGAGTAAAAAATGGTTGCACGGGTGGTTGTCACACATCAGCATGTTCAAGCCTCAAAGCAACCACCCAAGGGTAGAATGCACAACAACAAGCTCTTTTTTCACCATATAAATTATGTAAAAGGGGACTTCAGCAAGTCAGTTCTTCAACAGCAATAATAGACTTCCCTCAATATACTCTAAGGCCTACCAAATGGTGATGCCGCTTTGGCATGCACAACACCGAATGCAACGCGTCTACGGGAAATGGCTGTTTAAATGACATCATTTATTGTCAGGTTCACATACAATACAATGTATTGGGAAAAGCATGGAAAGGTAGACCTCTCTTATCAAATGAGATTCAATTATCATGCTGGAAGCTTTTAGTAAATCACTTTTGACAACACACGCCACATGACCTGAATATATATAAATATAAATATATATAAAAATAACAAGGCCTGCTAATCTCATTATTCAAACATCAGGGTTGCATGGAAAGCACAAATGAAAGTCTAACGTTTTTTATACACGTTTTACGTTTTAAATATGATACTTGCAATAAATAGGACTAATTTCCTTCTATTACATCACATGACAACATCTATTGTAGTACACCTCTGATACATGAAAAACACTTGTGAAGATGTCACATAAAAATAAAATAAAATGTCTTATCCACCTTCACTGTCATACACCTGTATGTCCATCACGTCAACTCCTTCATCTGCTAGCCTGGTGCATCTCGCATCTACCCTGTCATCCCCGGATAGTCAGATGTGCAGTGCACATCCTCGGCACCTCCGGGTGCCTTTGGGAGAACAGCGCGCTGAAAGGTGTCAGGACGCAGACAGCTGTCAGACTCCAGCGATGCATTCTAAGTAACCTTCCTGTCAATGGGGAGGGCAACAAAGGAGGGAGGGTTGACCCGCCAATACTGCTGTCAGATACACCAGGAATTTGAAAAATCACACCATGTGTGTTTATGCGTCATGCAGCTTGGTTATGTGCGGTCTCGTCTTTTTCTCATTCTAATCTGCTTTAAGCAGCTGTGACTAAATGCTGAATCTATATTCGTTTTTAATATCTTTCAGTGTGGAAATGTATGCTGTAGGCTGTGAAAGTGGAAACTGAAAATGAAAGGGTAAGTACGACACAACTCTTTTTTTTTTTTGGAGTACTTTCATCCAAGATCAAATGCTGTAATGATGAGTAATGAGCGATCTGCCAGGTGAAAAGGTGCATGGATAATCTACTACGGCAGATTATGTTTTAGACTTTCCAATAAATGCCATTTCATTCGTGTTGTAATATACTTTCCCCTCAATACGATTCAATTGAGCAACGGCGTTGTTTTGGAATGAATCAGCAGTCGGCAGGCAAATCAAGCAGAAAAAAACCTCCATGCGGGCTTTATGGCAGCTGGAAAGGACTCGAGGCAACACTCTGCCGATAGGAGAGAGATGAAAAAGAGGCTTCCTCTCATCATGCCTTCATCACCGTTGCACCAGAGCATCCCAGGAGAAACGGAGAGTTATTGCAGCTGGAGGGGGAGTAAATCTTTCAGACCTGTCCTGTCTCATGCTACTGGGCTTGACCATTAATTTAAAACCCCAGGAGGGGAGGGGAGGGGTGGGGGGGGGGGGGGGGGGCGGGGGCACATCTACAGTATGAGCATGTTGACTGGAGCGGTGTCATTGTGGCTATGTAGCGATGAAAGGTGAGAGAAGCGTTGAATGAGAGATCGGGGGGGGGGGGGGGGGGGGGGGGGGGTGGTCCTTGCTTGAATGAAGACCGATAACTATTATACATCACCAGCTGTTATATGACAGACGCTTTCCTACCATCCGGGGCTTAACAACGTCATCACTACTCATCGCATGGAGATGTGCTTGGAATTTCTCTATTGTCTCGGAGGTTGGGTAAACTCCGGCATTAGCTCGGGTATAGAATATTCCAATATGTTTTTGACTATGATTTCTTATTTTTCACATGCCCTGATATGTGATCAAAAGTTTAGCTTCTATTTCATCATCCGTAACATTAGAAAGAGCGACACTGATTCCATACTTAAGGATGTTGTATAAAGAATAAAGTGAATGGTCAAATGCGGAGGGAAGGATTTGGAATGATTAGGCAAAAGAATGGAACAAGTGGGGATCCTTAGTGATACATTGGCCACAGAAGGGGAGCTTTTAAGGCATTTCTGTCAATGTCTGTACTTGGGTGAGAGATCGATTAAGGGAGTATACAGAAGCAGTAAGTCGAGTTTCAACGTGGCTTTAGCACCCACATCAAAGCTCACAGCTGGAAGCTGAAAATAATAACCTAAATATTTATGGAATTTAAAAAGAAAATATCTAAAGCTGTGTAAAATCATGAGGTTACTATTGAACTTTGCTTCCTCTTTCCCATAACCAGCTGTCAAATGCTTGCTAAGAGAAACAGAGCACTTCTGTTTATTGACAGATATTTTAAGATTTATTTGGTGAATTGGCACAAATGTATATGTTTCGTTGGCATTGGAAACTCCAAATTCAACTTTCTGATTAAGAGTATGCTCTCAACTTAATACAAAGTAGACTTGCACCCCTTAGCGATAAGGAAGCATCTGTTTTAACAACGCCATCCATAAATCATCAGTTCCTTTAAAAGGACAGGCTGGAGTTATATACGCTGAAGAGCAAACTCTCCAACTACTCAACGCAATGCGTTTCTAACGAAGGCTCTTTAAATTACAGTGACAAGTTACATTAGTATGATGAGCCTTTTCTAGAGATTATTAACAGCAAACGGTGTGCTTGTGTTACGGATGTTTTCATATTGAACTGGTGTTGGCGCAGCAGGCGATTCCCCAACTGGATGACCCTGGTTCAAATGTGAGCAAGCGGAGTGTGTTAGCTGAGGGGATTTGGCAGAGAGGCTTGTTTCAAAGGTCGCTTTGGTTTCTCTGAGAATATGCGAGCAGAGAGAGAGAGAGAGAGAGAGCTTGATTAATGCTCACCACTACCGGTGTCATTCACTCCACCTTGAGCACCGCTCTAGCGGATGAAAAGCAAACTTAGATATGATGCACAAAGACTGTCTTCAAATGTAAACTGAGGCTAATTAAAATAGTTTCATTGATATCAATTAACAAGGAAAAATGTGTTGACTCATTCCAAATAAATCAAGTCACTTTAATTGACTTTGAACAGAATATAGGAGAGGTTTTGTATTTGTATTCTAAATACTGGAGAGCAGGGTGTTGAATAGGTTATGTTTTGAATTTCAGCAGCTTCAGTTTGTAGTTTTACGTTTAATTGATGGCCATCGTATCTGATTTGCAACATACAGGTGGACAGATAATAAAAAAACTAAAGTTCAGAGGTAAGACGTTCCACAAAGTGAAAGAGACCCCATATGTTTCTTATAAGGTTCAGAAAATGTAACATTTTCTTTACATTTAAACCACTGTCGTTTTAAATTCAAGTCCACTCCCATTAGTGTTATACAGAATTCTCTTTGTCGTTGTCATCAGGAGATGCAGCTGTGCTGCTGTACTACAGTGGTCAAGAAGATGTTTCACCATTTTGATTCCATTCTGAGGCACATTAAGAGAATTTAAGATATTCCGTGAGGACCAGCGGTTTAAGGGTCACAAGGGCACGAGACGATACCATAATGCACTGGGAAGGACAAGGGGTCCACAGGTCCCCCCCCCCCCCCCCGTCTCTCACAAGCTCAATACTGTCAGACTTAACAAAGAGGCACAGTGGAAAGAAAGCAGTCTATACAGATAATCTGAATAGCAAATTATGGTAATAATGGGGGAACAGCTCTATGTGGGTCAAGATGTATCGTCGGAAATACAGTGAAACTATGTCAAGCATAACAATTGTAACAGTAATACAAGTTAGATGAATTCATTTTTGTTGCAGCAGCCTCTTCTACTGAGGTTGTTCCAAGTCCCAAACAGTGGCCTCTTGCACTTTCAAACAATGTCTTCATGTGAAGGCCAACAGAGGATGTCATGTCTGGGAGCCCCTTCAGTAGAAGATATCCTACTTTTGAGATCAGCGGATGGAAAGTCATCTCAATAATCATCCAGAAGCCTGATACATGTATAATACTACTATTATAACAGCCAAAAAAGGGAGCAGAAAAGGGATGTTTACCCACTCTTTTGTTGAGTGACATTATTTTCATGTCTAAAAAGCATCAAGCCAAGGCTGTACCAAACAGCCCAGATACTATTATTGCATTTAAAATCATTTCAAACAGACACGACAACATTCCACTTCATCCAAATCATTTAACTCTCTGATGAATGCTGTGCCACCTTCCTCCCTCGCTCTTTCAACCGTATGCTTCTTCCAGGACAGGAGACCATTCATCACCCGTTCTAATTAAACATACCCTCATAGTAGGGCAGGGGCAGCTGCAGGAAAAAATGAGACAAGGGAAGGAGATCAATTGCCACAGGAAGGATGGGAAAAGACAGAAGTAGAAGGGAGGAGGGAGAGACCGCTCAATTAAATTCAATAGACTCTATGGGTATGGCATGTGGCCATGGTTAATATCAAGTTTCATAGAAATAATACGCATTCATTATTATTAATAATATTATATAACAGAATATTTAAGAAAATGGGTACATGATTTTAAATGATATAGGTGCAAGGAAAAGACCTGCTGGAGGTAGTAAGAATAAGTCCTGCTGGTTGTCTCCTTTTGTTGTGAGAGCACTGCACACATTCTTTCCTGTCCCCCGAAGGGACGGCTACTTAATCAACACCTGTCGGAGTTTGAGAATAGTGGCAGCTTTTAAAATGTCGGGATAAAATCCACCCTCGCTGTTTCTGTAGTTGGGATCTTGTGTTAGAAAATGTGTTTCCGTTGCTACTGACTACTGACTCCCTGACCTTCTCCAGGTGGCCACGTCTGTGCGTGGGCAACTTCTCCATCGCCACGCCACGGTCACGCTATCTCTACGCTGTTGTCTGAGTTCCTATTGGTTCCTAGCGGTCGCTGTTGTCCGCTTTTCCAAGCGAATCCATTTGTGCTTTGTGTGATGACTGTGAGGGCGGAAGCATTCCAGTAAGTGATCTCATCCTGTAATTTGGTTAGGTCCTCTGAGCGATGCCACCATTAGAACTGCTCGGAGGCTGGCTGGGATTTGTGAAGCAAGAAGGTGAAAGTTCAGCGTGCCTCATGACCAGTTGGCTGAGAGGACTCATTTCTACATTCAACGGTTGGCAGGCGAGGATTTTGTAGTGGTGACAGGCGGGGGGTCAGTCACTGGGAAAAGAAAGCACAAAGAAGACGTAGAAAAGCTGTCCACCTACCTGGCTAATGAGAAAAAGGTACCAGTACCACCCCTTCCCCCCCCCCCCCCCCCCCCTGCTGAGGACGGCCGAAAGCCCTGTCTCTTTATATCTTTAACATGTGGCCCTTTTTCCATTCCACTGGAGACTGATGGACGTTGTGCATCAGAGTAATTGCTGCTGTGGTGCCGCACAGCGGGCTGGACATAGATCCTAACGGGACCTCTGGAGTTGTGTGGCCCTTCTTCGCAGACAGATGGGTTGAACTATCCTGACACTGCTGGTGCTAGATTGTTCTGTGCTGGGGGGGGGGGGGGGGGGGGGGGGTGGTACTGGTACCTTTTTCTCATTAGCCAGGTAGGTGGACAGGGGGGGGGGGGGGGGGGAACATAATTGATACCGGAGCCGAAGAGACGTTGGACGAGTTCAGTTCTACGTTTGAGGGATAGTAACGAGAGGGGACGGTTTTTGATCGTCCGCTGGCTGAATCCTTTCGGCATGCCACGGATAAGAGGAGCCAAAAGGCAACTGATCTTTTCTTCAATAAATAGCCGTTTCTTGTCACCGTTGGTTACCTCCCTGCATTCAACAACAAAAAAACCTTTCAGCCTGACCTTTTCTTCAGCTTTGAGCATCATTTTTCATTATTTGGCTCGGCAAAGTTGAATCTAATTGAATTTACTGTTCATGGTGAGGATTGTTAAATATTTCAATCCAACTCTTTGACCTTCGTGGAGCAACACAAATATCAAAACTATAACTCATTACTGTAATCTACCATACAGGAACATACATTAATTGGCTGGAGTGGGAGGCAGGCGTAAACAAATATATTTGCGATCTTTTATAATGCATTCGAGACCATACACTTTTATTTTTATTTTTTAATAGTAAAAGAGGCAATGCTTTGTTAAACTATGGAAAGGTTCATTGCATCAGTATATGAGCGGTACACGGACAGCTCGCACAAGCCATTATTTAAATTAGCTCAACCTTTTCAGTCACCTACTCCGGATTACGTAAGGAGTCATTTTCGCTGGTCATTCAAGCTCAATGACAGACATTAAACTGGTGTAACTCAGTCGGTGGGAGGAAATGATGGTCAGGTGATTCTCAGCAGAATCTGCAGCTGCATTACTGTATCTCAACAACTCGCTCAATGTGGCTGGATACTGCTGGCGTATCGCCATCAACCGGCCTTCCCTTCCAGACAATTTAAGATGAAACACAATATATGACTTAACAGTGTAATTTAAACTCTATGCCTAAAGGGGGCATTCAAAGAAACACCTTTGCAATAAAAATCAAATCAATTTGCAAAACATTAGTCTCATTACGGCTTGCAGAACAGAGAAGATAATACTTTTTTTTTTCAAGCTATTGTCTAAATGGATGAGAATGTTGTTTATTTTGTCACGATCCAGCAGCACCTCCTCACCGACTCATCTGTTCCACCGTTAGGAACCTGCTCATCAATGATCCGTCTTATCTGGATGCCAAACACTATCGGGCAGAACTCCACCTCATCTCCGGTCCAACAACAGTTCCTTACTCCACCTCCACCTCCACCTGCCCACGTCTCTCCCCCTGCCGGGGGACACACCGCCGATGAGCCCACTGACGTGATGAGAACTACTCTTACAGAGACTCCCGCTGTTCCTCATCACGGGCCGCAGCGTCCGGGCTGATGGAGCAGCGGGCCGGGGATCTGTTCCTACACGCTCTGTTAAACATCCGCCTCCTCCACTGCTCAAAGATGAGGAGGCTTAATACGAGGCCAACGTTTCAATCCTTTCCCATGTTTGTATTAGGAATTATACCAGTTTGTCAAATATAGAACTAGACCCAAGGGACTCATGTATGTATTGGAAGTCACTGTAATAAAATATAAAACAAATAATGATCAGTCATCTAATTTAATGTTTCATATTTCCAAAATAGAATCTCACTGTGACTAAACTGACACTGTAAAACTCAAATTTGAACAGTTAAATAAATTATAATTGGTCTCCAAGAATAAGTAGCTTTCCTTATTTCTAAATATAAACGGATATGTGATGTACTGAGCTGTGAGTGATCCAAGACAAAATTCTTTTTGGGGTTTTTAAACATTCAGATGTTGCTGAATAAATTACGAACATGAAGCCAGTTAAAAACGCTGCATCTTAAATTATGAATCAACCTAATATCTCAATTGTGTTTAACCTGTAAAAAATACACAATTCACTAAATCCTTTTTTTGCATTTCGTGTATAAATGTACTACAGTTAATAAATGTAGATGGAATGTGACATGGAGTCCAATCTTCATGTATGTTTTACAGTCAGTTGAGGAATGTGTATGGCCTCCCGCTGATATCTGGGCCAATGGACGTACATTTTGTAGTTAAAGGCTCCGTTCTTAATTTGCACGTGTGAAATAACTTCTCTGACTCACCTTCTCTTTCTGTCCCTCCCAGATGTGTGTAAATCTCAAACCGAGTCGAGGGCGACGGTAATTGGGACTTTTTTTAAGTAGCATCCCGTTAGAGGATTTTTATTTTTTTATTTTTTTATTTTTTTATTGGTCCGTGTGTTTCCTGGCCCGCTGAGCGAGTACCGCCATGGCTGAAAGAAAGTCGCCTGCTGCGGTTAAAATAGAGGAACTCTGTTAAAACGATCCATTATCATTTATTTTCCATTTTCAAGACCTGATACAGCATTGCCTTGGTCCTAAAATACAGTATGTCTTGTATTGAGGAATGGGAAAGATG